>NW_028151982.1:0-157969 GCF_964638095.1 Poromitra crassiceps
GGATTTTTTTTTTTTTTTTCCAAAATCAGACTTGACACCAGAGAGGCTGAATACCGCACTGAGTCAATGCGGTCCTTAGCCTCTCTGGTCTCAACACTCTGTCTGATTTTGGATTTTTTTTTTTTTTTTTCCAAAATCAGACTTGACACCAGAGAGGCTGAATACCGCACTGAGTCAATGCGGTCTTAGCCTCTCTGGTCTCAACACTCTGTCTGATTTTGGATTTTTTTTTTTTTTTTTCCAAAATCAGACTTGACACCAGAGAGGCTGAATACCGCACTGAGTCAATGCGGTCTTAGCCTCTCTGGTCTCAACACTCTGTCTGATTTTGGATTTTTTTTTTTTTTTTCCAAAATCAGACTTGACACCAGAGAGGCTGAATACCGCACTGAGTCAATGCGGTCTTAGCCTCTCTGGTCTCAACACTCTGTCTGATTTTGGATTTTTTTTTTTTTTTTCCAAAATCAGACTTGACACCAGAGAGGCTGAATACCGCACTGAGTCAATGCGGTCTTAGCCTCTCTGGTCTCAACACTCTGTCTGATTTTGGATTTTTTTTTTTTTTTTCCAAAATCAGACTTGACACCAGAGAGGCTGAATACCGCACTGAGTCAATGCGGTCTTAGCCTCTCTGGTCGTCAACACTCTGTCTGATTTTGGATTTTTTTTTTTTTTTTCCAAAATCAGACTTGACACCAGAGAGGCTGAATACCGCACTGAGTCAATGCGGTCTTAGCCTCTCTGGTGTCAACACTCTGTCTGATTTTGGATTTTTTTTTTTTTTTTTTCCAAAATCAGACTTGACACCAGAGAGGCTGCATACCGCACTGAGTCAATGCGCTCTTAGCCTCTCTGGTCTCAACACTCTGTCTGATTTTGGATTTTTTTTTTTTTTTTCCAAAATCAGACTTGACACCAGAGAGGCTGAATACCGCACTGAGTCAATGCGGTCTTAGCCTCTCTGGTCTCAACACTGTCTGATTTTGGATTTTTTTTTTTTTTTTCCAAAATCAGACTTGACACCAGAGAGGCTGAATACCGCACTGAGTCAATGCGGTCTTAGCCTCTCTGGTGTCAACACTGTGTCTGATTTTGGATTTTTTTTTTTTTTTTCCAAAATCAGACTTGACACCAGAGAGGCTGAATACCGCACTGAGTCAATGCGGTCTTAGCCTCTCTGGTGTCAACACTCTGTCTGATTTTGGATTTTTTTTTTTTTTTTCCAAAATCAGACTTGACACCAGAGAGGCTGCATACCGCACTGAGTCAATGCGGCTCTTAGCCTCTCTGGTCTCAACACTCTGTCTGATTTTGGATTTTTTTTTTTTTTCCAAAATCAGACTACTTGACACCAGAGAGGCTGAATACCGCACTGAGTCAATGCGGTCTTAGCCTCTCTGGTCTCAACACTCTGTCTGATTTTGGATTTTTTTTTTTTTTTTTTCCAAAATCAGACTTGACACCAGAGAGGCTGAATACCGCACTGAGTCAATGCGGTCTTAGCCTCTCTGGTCTCAACACTGTCTGATTTTGGATTTTTTTTTTTTTTTCCAAAATCAGACTTGACACCAGAGAGGCTGAATACCGCACTGAGTCAATGCGGTCTTAGCCTCTCTGGTGTCAACACTCTGTCTGATTTTGGATTTTTTTTTTTTTTTCCAAAATCAGACTTGACACCAGAGAGGCTGAATACCGCACTGAGTCAATGCGGTCTTAGCCTCTCTGGTCTCAACACTCTGTCTGATTTTGGATTTTTTTTTTTTTTTCAAAATCAGACTTGACACCAGAGAGGCTGAATACCGCACTGAGTCAATGCGGTCTTAGCCTCTCTGGTGTCAACACTCTGTCTGATTTTGGATTTTTTTTTTTTTTTTTTCCAAAATCAGACTTGACACCAGAGAGGCTGAATACCGCACTGAGTCAATGCGGTCTTAGCCTCTCTGGTGTCAACACTCTGTCTGATTTTGGATTTTTTTTTTTTTTTTCCAAAATCAGACTTGACACCAGAGAGGCTGAATACCGCACTGAGTCAATGCGGTCTTAGCCTCTCTGGTCTCAACACTCTGTCTGATTTTGGATTTTTTTTTTTTTTTTCCAAAATCAGACTTGACACCAGAGAGGCTGCATACCGCACTGAGTCAATGCGCTCTTAGCCTCTCTGGTCTCAACACTCTGTCTGATTTTGGATTTTTTTTTTTTTCCAAAATCAGACTACTTGACACCAGAGAGGCTGAATACCGCACTGAGTCAATGCGGTCTTAGCCTCTCTGGTCTCAACACTCTGTCTGATTTTGGATTTTTTTTTTTTTTTTTTTCCAAAATCAGACTTGACACCAGAGAGGCTGAATACCGCACTGAGTCAATGCGGTCTTAGCCTCTCTGGTCTCAACACTGTCTGATTTTGGATTTTTTTTTTTTTTTCCAAAATCAGACTTGACACCAGAGAGGCTGAATACCGCACTGAGTCAATGCGGTCTTAGCCTCTCTGGTCTCAACACTCTGTCTGATTTTGGATTTTTTTTTTTTTTCCAAAATCAGACTTGACACCAGAGAGGCTGAATACCGCACTGAGTCAATGCGGTCTTAGCCTCTCTGGTCTCAACACTCTGTCTGATTTTGGATTTATTTTAATTTTTTTTCCAAAATCAGACTTGACACCAGAGAGGCTGAATACCGCACTGAGTCAATGCGGTCTTAGCCTCTCTGGTGTCAACACTCTGTCTGATTTTGGATTTTTTTTTTTTTTTTCCAAAATCAGACTTGACACCAGAGAGGCTGAATACCGCACTGAGTCAATGCGGTCTTAGCCTCTCTGGTGTCAACACTCTGTCTGATTTTGGATTTTTTTTTTTTTTTTTTTCCAAAATCAGACTTGACACCAGAGAGGCTGCATACCGCACTGAGTCAATGCGCTCTTAGCCTCTCTGGTCTCAACACTCTGTCTGATTTTGGATTTTTTTTTTTTTTTTCCAAAATCAGACTTGACACCAGAGAGGCTGAATACCGCACTGAGTCAATGCGCTCTTAGCCTCTCTGGTCTCAACACTCTGTCTGATTTTGGATTTTTTTTTTTTTCCAAAATCAGACTTGACACCAGAGAGGCTGAATACCGCACTGAGTCAATGCGGTCTTAGCCTCTCTGGTGTCAACACTCTGTCTGATTTTGGATTTTTTTTTTTTTTTCCAAAATCAGACTTGACACCAGAGAGGCTGAATACCGCACTGAGTCAATGCGGTCTTAGCCTCTCTGGTCTCAACACTCTGTCTGATTTTGGATTTTTTTTTTTTTTTTTTTTCCAAAATCAGACTTGACACCAGAGAGGCTGAATACCGCACTGAGTCAATGCGGTCTTAGCCTCTCTGGTGTCAACACTCTGTCTGATTTTGGATTTTTTTTTTTTTTTCTCCAAAATCAGACTTGACACCAGAGAGGCTGAATACCGCACTGAGTCAATGCGGTCTTAGCCTCTCTGGTCTCAACACTCTGTCTGATTTTGGATTTTTTTTTTTTTTCCAAAATCAGACTACTTGACACCAGAGAGGCTGCATACCGCACTGAGTCAATGCGCTCTTAGCCTCTCTGGTCTCAACACTCTGTCTGATTTTGGATTTTTTTTTTTTTTCCAAAATCAGACTACTTGACACCAGAGAGGCTGAATACCGCACTGAGTCAATGCGGTCTTAGCCTCTCTGGTCTCAACACTGTCTGATTTTGGATTTTTTTTTTTTTTCCAAAATCAGACTTGACACCAGAGAGGCTGAATACCGCACTGAGTCAATGCGGTCTTAGCCTCTCTGGTGTCAACACTCTGTCTGATTTTGGATTTTTTTTTTTTTTTTCCAAAATCAGACTTGACACCAGAGAGGCTGAATACCGCACTGAGTCAATGCGGTCTTAGCCTCTCTGGTCTCAACACTCTGTCTGATTTTGGATTTTTTTTTTTTTTCCAAAATCAGACTTGACACCAGAGAGGCTGAATACCGCACTGAGTCAATGCGGTCTTAGCCTCTCTGGTCTCAACACTCTGTCTGATTTTGGATTTTTTTATTTTTTTCCAAAATCAGACTTGACACCAGAGAGGCTGAATACCGCACTGAGTCAATGCGGTCTTAGCCTCTCTGGTGTCAACACTCTGTCTGATTTTGGATTTTTTTTTTTTTTTTCCAAAATCAGACTTGACACCAGAGAGGCTGAATACCGCACTGAGTCAATGCGGTCTTAGCCTCTCTGGTGTCAACACTCTGTCTGATTTTGGATTTTTTTTTTTTTTTTCCAAAATCAGACTTGACACCAGAGAGGCTGCATACCGCACTGAGTCAATGCGCTCTTAGCCTCTCTGGTCTCAACACTCTGTCTGATTTTGGATTTTTTTTTTTTTTTTTCCAAAATCAGACTTGACACCAGAGAGGCTGAATACCGCACTGAGTCAATGCGGTCTTAGCCTCTCTGGTCTCAACACCTGTCTGATTTTGGATTTTTTTTTTTTTTTTCCAAAATCAGACTTGACACCAGAGAGGCTGAATACCGCACTGAGTCAATGCGGTCTTAGCCTCTCTGGTGTCAACACTGTGTCTGATTTTGGATTTTTTTTTTTTTTTTCCAAAATCAGACTTGACACCAGAGAGGCTGAATACCGCACTGAGTCAATGCGGTCTTAGCCTCTCTGGTGTCAACACTCTGTCTGATTTTGGATTTTTTTTTTTTTTTTCCAAAATCAGACTTGACACCAGAGAGGCTGAATACCGCACTGAGTCAATGCGGTCTTAGCCTCTCTGGTGTCAACACTCTGTCTGATTTTGGATTTTTTTTTTTTTTTTTTCCAAAATCAGACTTGACACCAGAGAGGCTGAATACCGCACTGAGTCAATGCGGTCTTAGCCTCTCTGGTGTCAACACTCTGTCTGATTTTGG
This sequence comes from Poromitra crassiceps, assembly GCF_964638095.1. NCBI lineage: Eukaryota > Metazoa > Chordata > Actinopteri > Beryciformes > Melamphaidae > Poromitra > Poromitra crassiceps. The sequence goes on from NW_028151982.1 coordinate 4,913, forward strand.
ATTTTTTTTTTTTTTTTCCAAAATCAGACTTGACACCAGAGAGGCTGAATACCGCACTGAGTCAATGCGGTCTTAGCCTCTCTGGTCTCAACACTCTGTCTGATTTTGGATTTTTTTTTTTTTTTTTCCAAAATCAGACTTGACACCAGAGAGGCTGCATACCGCACTGAGTCAATGCGCTCTTAGCCTCTCTGGTCTCAACACTCTGTCTGATTTTGGATTTTTTTTTTTTCCAAAATCAGACTACTTGACACCAGAGAGGCTGAATACCGCACTGAGTCAATGCGGTCTTAGCCTCTCTGGTCTCAACACTCTGTCTGATTTTGGATTTTTTTTTTTTTTTTTCCAAAATCAGACTTGACACCAGAGAGGCTGAATACCGCACTGAGTCAATGCGGTCTTAGCCTCTCTGGTCTCAACACTGTCTGATTTTGGATTTTTTTTTTTTTTTCCAAAATCAGACTTGACACCAGAGAGGCTGAATACCGCACTGAGTCAATGCGGTCTTAGCCTCTCTGGTGTCAACACTGTGTCTGATTTTGGATTTTTTTTTTTTTTTTCCAAAATCAGACTTGACACCAGAGAGGCTGAATACCGCACTGAGTCAATGCGGTCTTAGCCTCTCTGGTCTCAACACTCTGTCTGATTTTGGATTTTTTTTTTTTTTTCCAAAATCAGACTTGACACCAGAGAGGCTGAATACCGCACTGAGTCAATGCGGTCTTAGCCTCTCTGGTCTCAACACTCTGTCTGATTTTGGATTTATTTTAATTTTTTTCCAAAATCAGACTTGACACCAGAGAGGCTGAATACCGCACTGAGTCAATGCGGTCTTAGCCTCTCTGGTGTCAACACTCTGTCTGATTTTGGATTTTTTTTTTTTTTTTCCAAAATCAGACTTGACACCAGAGAGGCTGAATACCGCACTGAGTCAATGCGGTCTTAGCCTCTCTGGTGTCAACACTCTGTCTGATTTTGGATTTTTTTTTTTTTTTTTCCAAAATCAGACTTGACACCAGAGAGGCTGCATACCGCACTGAGTCAATGCGCTCTTAGCCTCTCTGGTCTCAACACTCTGTCTGATTTGGATTTTTTTTTTTTTTTTTCCAAAATCAGACTTGACACCAGAGAGGCTGAATACCGCACTGAGTCAATGCGGTCTTAGCCTCTCTGGTCGTCAACACTCTGTCTGATTTTGGATTTTTTTTTTTTTTCCAAAATCAGACTTGACACCAGAGAGGCTGAATACCGCACTGAGTCAATGCGGTCTTAGCCTCTCTGGTGTCAACACTCTGTCTGATTTTGGATTTTTTTTTTTTTTTCCAAAATCAGACTTGACACCAGAGAGGCTGAATACCGCACTGAGTCAATGCGGTCTTAGCCTCTCTGGTCGTCAACACTCTGTCTGATTTTGGATTTTTTTTTTTTTTTTCCAAAATCAGACTTGACACCAGAGAGGCTGAATACCGCACTGAGTCAATGCGGTCTTAGCCTCTCTGGTGTCAACACTCTGTCTGATTTTGGATTTTTTTTTTTTTTTCCAAAATCAGACTTGACACCAGAGAGGCTGAATACCGCACTGAGTCAATGCGGTCTTAGCCTCTCTGGTCTCAACACTCTGTCTGATTTTGGATTTTTTTTTTTTTTTTCCAAAATCAGACTTGACACCAGAGAGGCTGAATACCGCACTGAGTCAATGCGGTCTTAGCCTCTCTGGTCTCAACACTCTGTCTGATTTTGGATTTTTTTTTTTTTTTTTCCAAAATCAGACTTGACACCAGAGAGGCTGAATACCGCACTGAGTCAATGCGGTCTTAGCCTCTCTGGTGCTCAACACTCTGTCTGATTTTGGATTTTTTTTTTTTTTTCCAAAATCAGACTTGACACCAGAGAGGCTGAATACCGCACTGAGTCAATGCGGTCTTAGCCTCTCTGGTGCTCAACACTCTGTCTGATTTTGGATTTTTTTTTTTTTTTCCAAAATCAGACTTGACACCAGAGAGGCTGAATACCGCACTGAGTCAATGCGGTCTTAGCCTCTCTGGTCTCAACACTCTGTCTGATTTTGGATTTTTTTTTTTTTTTTCCAAAATCAGACTTGACACCAGAGAGGCTGAATACCGCACTGAGTCAATGCGGTCTTAGCCTCTCTGGTCTCAACACTCTGTCTGATTTTGGATTTATTTTAATTTTTTTCCAAAATCAGACTTGACACCAGAGAGGCTGAATACCGCACTGAGTCAATGCGGTCTTAGCCTCTCTGGTGTCAACACTCTGTCTGATTTTGGATTTTTTTTTTTTTTTCCAAAATCAGACTTGACACCAGAGAGGCTGAATACCGCACTGAGTCAATGCGGTCTTAGCCTCTCTGGTGTCAACACTCTGTCTGATTTTGGATTTTTTTTTTTTTTTTTCCAAAATCAGACTTGACACCAGAGAGGCTGCATACCGCACTGAGTCAATGCGCTCTTAGCCTCTCTGGTCTCAACACTCTGTCTGATTTTGGATTTTTTTTTTTTTTTTCCAAAATCAGACTTGACACCAGAGAGGCTGAATACCGCACTGAGTCAATGCGGTCTTAGCCTCTCTGGTCGTCAACACTCTGTCTGATTTTGGATTTTTTTTTTTTTTTCCAAAATCAGACTTGACACCAGAGAGGCTGAATACCGCACTGAGTCAATGCGGTCTTAGCCTCTCTGGTGTCAACACTCTGTCTGATTTTGGATTTTTTTTTTTTTTTCCAAAATCAGACTTGACACCAGAGAGGCTGAATACCGCACTGAGTCAATGCGGTCTTAGCCTCTCTGGTCTCAACACTCTGTCTGATTTTGGATTTTTTTTTTTTTTCCAAAATCAGACTTGACACCAGAGAGGCTGAATACCGCACTGAGTCAATGCGGTCTTAGCCTCTCTGGTCTCAACACTCTGTCTGATTTTGGATTTTTTTTTTTTTTTTTCCAAAATCAGACTTGACACCAGAGAGGCTGAATACCGCACTGAGTCAATGCGGTCTTAGCCTCTCTGGTCTCAACACTCTGTCTGATTTTGGATTTTTTTTTTTTTTTTCCAAAATCAGACTTGACACCAGAGAGGCTGAATACCGCACTGAGTCAATGCGGTCTTAGCCTCTCTGGTCTCAACACTCTGTCTGATTTTGGATTTTTTTTTTTTTTCCAAAATCAGACTTGACACCAGAGAGGCTGAATACCGCACTGAGTCAATGCGGTCTTAGCCTCTCTGGTGTCAACACTCTGTCTGATTTTGGATTTTTTTTTTTTTTTCCAAAATCAGACTTGACACCAGAGAGGCTGAATACCGCACTGAGTCAATGCGGTCTTAGCCTCTCTGGTCTCAACACTCTGTCTGATTTTGGATTTTTTTTTTTTTTTCCAAAATCAGACTTGACACCAGAGAGGCTGAATACCGCACTGAGTCAATGCGGTCTTAGCCTCTCTGGTGTCAACACTCTGTCTGATTTTGGATTTTTTTTTTTTTTTTCCAAAATCAGACTTGACACCAGAGAGGCTGAATACCGCACTGAGTCAATGCGGTCTTAGCCTCTCTGGTGTCAACACTCTGTCTGATTTTGGATTTTTTTTTTTTTTTCCAAAATCAGACTTGACACCAGAGAGGCTGAATACCGCACTGAGTCAATGCGGTCTTAGCCTCTCTGGTCTCAACACTCTGTCTGATTTTGGATTTTTTTTTTTTTTTTCCAAAATCAGACTTGACACCAGAGAGGCTGCATACCGCACTGAGTCAATGCGCTCTTAGCCTCTCTGGTCTCAACACTCTGTCTGATTTTGGATTTTTTTTTTTTCCAAAATCAGACTTGACACCAGAGAGGCTGAATACCGCACTGAGTCAATGCGGTCTTAGCCTCTCTGGTGTCAACACTCTGTCTGATTTTGGATTTTTTTTTTTTTTTTTCCAAAATCAGACTTGACACCAGAGAGGCTGAATACCGCACTGAGTCAATGCGGTCTTAGCCTCTCTGGTCGTCAACACTCTGTCTGATTTTGGATTTTTTTTTTTTTTTTCCAAAATCAGACTTGACACCAGAGAGGCTGAATACCGCACTGAGTCAATGCGGTCTTAGCCTCTCTGGTCTCAACACTCTGTCTGATTTTGGATTTTTTTTTTTTTTCCAAAATCAGACTTGACACCAGAGAGGCTGAATACCGCACTGAGTCAATGCGGTCTTAGCCTCTCTGGTCTCAACACTCTGTCTGATTTTGGATTTTTTTTTTTTTTTCCAAAATCAGACTTGACACCAGAGAGGCTGAATACCGCACTGAGTCAATGCGGTCTTAGCCTCTCTGGTGTCAACACTCTGTCTGATTTTGGATTTTTTTTTTTTTTTTTCCAAAATCAGACTTGACACCAGAGAGGCTGAATACCGCACTGAGTCAATGCGGTCTTAGCCTCTCTGGTCTCAACACTCTGTCTGATTTTGGATTTTTTTTTTTTTCCAAAATCAGACTTGACACCAGAGAGGCTGAATACCGCACTGAGTCAATGCGGTCTTAGCCTCTCTGGTCTCAACACTCTGTCTGATTTTGGATTTTTTTTTTTTTTTTTCCAAAATCAGACTTGACACCAGAGAGGCTGAATACCGCACTGAGTCAATGCGGCTCTTAGCCTCTCTGGTCTCAACACTCTGTCTGATTTTGGATTTTTTTTTTTTTTCCAAAATCAGACTTGACACCAGAGAGGCTGAATACCGCACTGAGTCAATGCGGTCTTAGCCTCTCTGGTGTCAACACTCTGTCTGATTTTGGATTTTTTTTTTTTTTTTCCAAAATCAGACTTGACACCAGAGAGGCTGAATACCGCACTGAGTCAATGCGGTCTTAGCCTCTCTGGTCTCAACACTCTGTCTGATTTTGGATTTTTTTTTTTTTTTCCAAAATCAGACTTGACACCAGAGAGGCTGAATACCGCACTGAGTCAATGCGGTCTTAGCCTCTCTGGTGTCAACACTCTGTCTGATTTTGGATTTTTTTTTTTTTTTTCCAAAATCAGACTTGACACCAGAGAGGCTGAATACCGCACTGAGTCAATGCGGTCTTAGCCTCTCTGGTCTCAACACTCTGTCTGATTTTGGATTTTTTTTTTTTTTTTTTTCCAAAATCAGACTTGACACCAGAGAGGCTGAATACCGCACTGAGTCAATGCGGTCTTAGCCTCTCTGGTGTCAACACTCTGTCTGATTTTGGATTTTTTTTTTTTTTTTTTTCCAAAATCAGACTTGACACCAGAGAGGCTGAATACCGCACTGAGTCAATGCGGTCTTAGCCTCTCTGGTCTCAACACTCTGTCTGATTTTGGATTTTTTTTTTTTTTTTCCAAAATCAGACTTGACACCAGAGAGGCTGCATACCGCACTGAGTCAATGCGCTCTTAGCCTCTCTGGTCTCAACACTCTGTCTGATTTTGGATTTTTTTTTTTTTTTCCAAAATCAGACTTGACACCAGAGAGGCTGAATACCGCACTGAGTCAATGCGGTCTTAGCCTCTCTGGTCTCAACACTCTGTCTGATTTTGGATTTTTTTTTTTTTTTCCAAAATCAGACTTGACACCAGAGAGGCTGAATACCGCACTGAGTCAATGCGGTCTTAGCCTCTCTGGTCTCAACACTCTGTCTGATTTTGGATTTTTTTTTTTTTTCCAAAATCAGACTTGACACCAGAGAGGCTGAATACCGCACTGAGTCAATGCGGTCTTAGCCTCTCTGGTCTCAACACTCTGTCTGATTTTGGATTTTTTTTTTTTTTTTCCAAAATCAGACTTGACACCAGAGAGGCTGAATACCGCACTGAGTCAATGCGGCTCTTAGCCTCTCTGGTCTCAACACTCTGTCTGATTTTGGATTTTTTTTTTTTTTTTCCAAAATCAGACTTGACACCAGAGAGGCTGAATACCGCACTGAGTCAATGCGGTCTTAGCCTCTCTGGTGCTCAACACTCTGTCTGATTTTGGATTTTTTTTTTTTTTTTTCCAAAATCAGACTTGACACCAGAGAGGCTGAATACCGCACTGAGTCAATGCGGTCTTAGCCTCTCTGGTGTCAACACTCTGTCTGATTTTGGATTTTTTTTTTTTTTTCCAAAATCAGACTTGACACCAGAGAGGCTGAATACCGCACTGAGTCAATGCGGTCTTAGCCTCTCTGGTGTCAACACTCTGTCTGATTTTGGATTTTTTTTTTTTTTTTTCCAAAATCAGACTTGACACCAGAGAGGCTGCATACCGCACTGAGTCAATGCGCTCTTAGCCTCTCTGGTCTCAACACTCTGTCTGATTTTGGATTTTTTTTTTTTCCAAAATCAGACTACTTGACACCAGAGAGGCTGAATACCGCACTGAGTCAATGCGGTCTTAGCCTCTCTGGTCTCAACACTCTGTCTGATTTTGGATTTTTTTTTTTTTTTTTTTTTCCAAAATCAGACTTGACACCAGAGAGGCTGAATACTGCACTGAGTCAATGCGGTCTTAGCCTCTCTGGTCTCAACACTGTCTGATTTTGGATTTTTTTTTTTTTTCCAAAATCAGACTTGACACCAGAGAGGCTGAATACCGCACTGAGTCAATGCGGTCTTAGCCTCTCTGGTGTCAACACTGTGTCTGATTTTGGATTTTTTTTTTTTTTTTTCCAAAATCAGACTTGACACCAGAGAGGCTGAATACCGCACTGAGTCAATGCGGTCTTAGCCTCTCTGGTCTCAACACTCTGTCTGATTTTGGATTTTTTTTTTTTTCCAAAATCAGACTTGACACCAGAGAGGCTGAATACCGCACTGAGTCAATGCGGTCTTAGCCTCTCTGGTCTCAACACTCTGTCTGATTTTGGATTTATTTTAATTTTTTTCCAAAATCAGACTTGACACCAGAGAGGCTGAATACCGCACTGAGTCAATGCGGTCTTAGCCTCTCTGGTGTCAACACTCTGTCTGATTTTGGATTTTTTTTTTTTTTTTCCAAAATCAGACTTGACACCAGAGAGGCTGAATACCGCACTGAGTCAATGCGGTCTTAGCCTCTCTGGTGTCAACACTCTGTCTGATTTTGGATTTTTTTTTTTTTTTTTTCCAAATCAGACTTGACACCAGAGAGGCTGCATACCGCACTGAGTCAATGCGCTCTTAGCCTCTCTGGTCTCAACACTCTGTCTGATTTTGGATTTTTTTTTTTTTTTTCCAAAATCAGACTTGACACCAGAGAGGCTGAATACCGCACTGAGTCAATGCGGTCTTAGCCTCTCTGGTCTCAACACTGTCTGATTTTGGATTTTTTTTTTTTTTCCAAAATCAGACTTGACACCAGAGAGGCTGAATACCGCACTGAGTCAATGCGGTCTTAGCCTCTCTGGTGTCAACACTGTGTCTGATTTTGGATTTTTTTTTTTTTTTCCAAAATCAGACTTGACACCAGAGAGGCTGAATACCGCACTGAGTCAATGCGGTCTTAGCCTCTCTGGTGTCAACACTCTGTCTGATTTTGGATTTTTTTTTTTTTTTTTCCAAAATCAGACTTGACACCAGAGAGGCTGCATACCGCACTGAGTCAATGCGCTCTTAGCCTCTCTGGTCTCAACACTCTGTCTGATTTTGGATTTTTTTTTTTTTTTTTTTTCCAAAATCAGACTTGACACCAGAGAGGCTGAATACCGCACTGAGTCAATGCGGTCTTAGCCTCTCTGGTCTCAACACTGTCTGATTTTGGATTTTTTTTTTTTTTTCCAAAATCAGACTTGACACCAGAGAGGCTGAATACCGCACTGAGTCAATGCGGTCTTAGCCTCTCTGGTGTCAACACTGTGTCTGATTTTGGATTTTTTTTTTTTTTTCCAAAATCAGACTTGACACCAGAGAGGCTGAATACCGCACTGAGTCAATGCGGTCTTAGCCTCTCTGGTCTCAACACTCTGTCTGATTTTGGATTTTTTTTTTTTTTCCAAAATCAGACTTGACACCAGAGAGGCTGAATACCGCACTCAGTCAATGCGGTCTTAGCCTCTCTGGTCTCAACACTCTGTCTGATTTTGGATTTATTTTAATTTTTTTCCAAAATCAGACTTGACACCAGAGAGGCTGAATACCGCACTGAGTCAATGCGGTCTTAGCCTCTCTGGTGTCAACACTCTGTCTGATTTTGGATTTTTTTTTTTTTTTTCCAAAATCAGACTTGACACCAGAGAGGCTGAATACCGCACTGAGTCAATGCGGTCTTAGCCTCTCTGGTGTCAACACTCTGTCTGATTTTGGATTTTTTTTTTTTTTTTTTCCAAAATCAGACTTGACACCAGAGAGGCTGCATACCGCACTGAGTCAATGCACTCTTAGCCTCTCTGGTCTCAACACTCTGTCTGATTTTGGATTTTTTTTTTTTTTTTCCAAAATCAGACTTGACACCAGAGAGGCTGAATACCGCACTGAGTCAATGCGGTCTTAGCCTCTCTGGTCTCAACACTCTGTCTGATTTTGGATTTTTTTTTTTTTTTCCAAAATCAGACTTGACACCAGAGAGGCTGAATACCGCACTGAGTCAATGCGGTCTTAGCCTCTCTGGTCTCAACACTCTGTCTGATTTTGGATTTTTTTTTTTTTTTTTCCAAAATCAGACTTGACACCAGAGAGGCTGAATACCGCACTGAGTCAATGCGGTCTTAGCCTCTCTGGTGTCAACACTCTGTCTGATTTTGGATTTTTTTTTTTTTTTTCCAAAATCAGACTTGACACCAGAGAGGCTGAATACCGCACTGAGTCAATGCGGTCTTAGCCTCTCTGGTGTCAACACTCTGTCTGATTTTGGATTTTTTTTTTTTTTTCCAAAATCAGACTTGACACCAGAGAGGCTGAATACCGCACTGAGTCAATGCGGTCTTAGCCTCTCTGGTCTCAACACTCTGTCTGATTTTGGATTTTTTTTTTTTTTTTTCCAAAATCAGACTTGACACCAGAGAGGCTGCATACCGCACTGAGTCAATGCGCTCTTAGCCTCTCTGGTCTCAACACTCTGTCTGATTTTGGATTTTTTTTTTTCCAAAATCAGACTTGACACCAGAGAGGCTGAATACCGCACTGAGTCAATGCGGTCTTAGCCTCTCTGGTGTCAACACTCTGTCTGATTTTGGATTTTTTTTTTTTTTTTTTCCAAAATCAGACTTGACACCAGAGAGGCTGAATACTGCACTGAGTCAATGCGGTCTTAGCCTCTCTGGTCTCAACACTGTCTGATTTTGGATTTTTTTTTTTTTTCCAAAATCAGACTTGACACCAGAGAGGCTGAATACCGCACTGAGTCAATGCGGTCTTAGCCTCTCTGGTGTCAACACTGTGTCTGATTTTGGATTTTTTTTTTTTTTTTCCAAAATCAGACTTGACACCAGAGAGGCTGAATACCGCACTGAGTCAATGCGGTCTTAGCCTCTCTGGTCTCAACACTCTGTCTGATTTTGGATTTTTTTTTTTTTCCAAAATCAGACTTGACACCAGAGAGGCTGAATACCGCACTGAGTCAATGCGGTCTTAGCCTCTCTGGTCTCAACACTCTGTCTGATTTTGGATTTATTTTAATTTTTTTCCAAAATCAGACTTGACACCAGAGAGGCTGAATACCGCACTGAGTCAATGCGGTCTTAGCCTCTCTGGTGTCAACACTCTGTCTGATTTTGGATTTTTTTTTTTTTTTTCCAAAATCAGACTTGACACCAGAGAGGCTGAATACCGCACTGAGTCAATGCGGTCTTAGCCTCTCTGGTGTCAACACTCTGTCTGATTTTGGATTTTTTTTTTTTTTTTTTCCAAAATCAGACTTGACACCAGAGAGGCTGCATACCGCACTGAGTCAATGCGCTCTTAGCCTCTCTGGTCTCAACACTCTGTCTGATTTTGGATTTTTTTTTTTTTTTTCCAAAATCAGACTTGACACCAGAGAGGCTGAATACCGCACTGAGTCAATGCGGTCTTAGCCTCTCTGGTCTCAACACTGTCTGATTTTGGATTTTTTTTTTTTTTTCCAAAATCAGACTTGACACCAGAGAGGCTGAATACCGCACTGAGTCAATGCGGTCTTAGCCTCTCTGGTGTCAACACTGTGTCTGATTTTGGATTTTTTTTTTTTTTTCCAAAATCAGACTTGACACCAGAGAGGCTGAATACCGCACTGAGTCAATGCGGTCTTAGCCTCTCTGGTGTCAACACTCTGTCTGATTTTGGATTTTTTTTTTTTTTTTCCAAAATCAGACTTGACACCAGAGAGGCTGAATACCGCACTGAGTCAATGCGGTCTTAGCCTCTCTGGTGTCAACACTCTGTCTGATTTTGGATTTTTTTTTTTTTTTCCAAAATCAGACTTGACACCAGAGAGGCTGAATACCGCACTGAGTCAATGCGGTCTTAGCCTCTCTGGTCTCAACACTCTGTCTGATTTTGGATTTTTTTTTTTTTTTTTCCAAAATCAGACTTGACACCAGAGAGGCTGCATACCGCACTGAGTCAATGCGCTCTTAGCCTCTCTGGTCTCAACACTCTGTCTGATTTTGGATTTTTTTTTTTTCCAAAATCAGACTACTTGACACCAGAGAGGCTGAATACCGCACTGAGTCAATGCGGTCTTAGCCTCTCTGGTCTCAACACTCTGTCTGATTTTGGATTTTTTTTTTTTTTTTTTTTTCCAAAATCAGACTTGACACCAGAGAGGCTGAATACCGCACTGAGTCAATGCGGTCTTAGCCTCTCTGGTCTCAACACCGTCTGATTTTGGATTTTTTTTTTTTTTCCAAAATCAGACTTGACACCAGAGAGGCTGAATACCGCACTGAGTCAATGCGGTCTTAGCCTCTCTGGTGTCAACACTGTGTCTGATTTTGGATTTTTTTTTTTTTTTCCAAAATCAGACTTGACACCAGAGAGGCTGAATACCGCACTGAGTCAATGCGGTCTTAGCCTCTCTGGTCTCAACACTCTGTCTGATTTTGGATTTTTTTTTTTTTCCAAAATCAGACTTGACACCAGAGAGGCTGAATACCGCACTGAGTCAATGCGGTCTTAGCCTCTCTGGTCTCAACACTCTGTCTGATTTTGGATTTTTTTTTTTTTTTTCCAAAATCAGACTTGACACCAGAGAGGCTGAATACCGCACTGAGTCAATGCGGTCTTAGCCTCTCTGGTGTCAACACTCTGTCTGATTTTGGATTTTTTTTTTTTTTCCAAAATCAGACTTGACACCAGAGAGGCTGAATACCGCACTGAGTCAATGCGGTCTTAGCCTCTCTGGTGTCAACACTCTGTCTGATTTTGGATTTTTTTTTTTTTCCAAAATCAGACTTGACACCAGAGAGGCTGAATACCGCACTGAGTCAATGCGGTCTTAGCCTCTCTGGTCTCAACACTCTGTCTGATTTTGGATTTATTTTTATTTTTTTCCAAAATCAGACTTGACACCAGAGAGGCTGAATACCGCACTGAGTCAATGCGGTCTTAGCCTCTCTGGTGTCAACACTCTGTCTGATTTTGGATTTTTTTTTTTTTTTTCCAAAATCAGACTTGACACCAGAGAGGCTGAATACCGCACTGAGTCAATGCGGTCTTAGCCTCTCTGGTGTCAACACTCTGTCTGATTTTGGATTTTTTTTTTTTTTCCAAAATCAGACTTGACACCAGAGAGGCTGAATACCGCACTGAGTCAATGCGGTCTTAGCCTCTCTGGTCTCAACACTCTGTCTGATTTTGGATTTTTTTTTTTTTTTTTCCAAAATCAGACTTGACACCAGAGAGGCTGAATACCGCACTGAGTCAATGCGGTCTTAGCCTCTCTGGTGTCAACACTCTGTCTGATTTTGGATTTTTTTTTTTTTTTTCCAAAATCAGACTTGACACCAGAGAGGCTGAATACCGCACTGAGTCAATGCGGTCTTAGCCTCTCTGGTCTCAACACTCTGTCTGATTTTGGATTTTTTTTTTTTTTTCCAAAATCAGACTTGACACCAGAGAGGCTGAATACCGCACTGAGTCAATGCGGTCTTAGCCTCTCTGGTCTCAACACTCTGTCTGATTTTGGATTTTTTTTTTTTTTCCAAAATCAGACTTGACACCAGAGAGGCTGAATACCGCACTGAGTCAATGCGGTCTTAGCCTCTCTGGTCTCAACACTCTGTCTGATTTTGGATTTATTTTAATTTTTTTCCAAAATCAGACTTGACACCAGAGAGGCTGAATACCGCACTGAGTCAATGCGGTCTTAGCCTCTCTGGTGTCAACACTCTGTCTGATTTTGGATTTTTTTTTTTTTTTTCCAAAATCAGACTTGACACCAGAGAGGCTGAATACCGCACTGAGTCAATGCGGTCTTAGCCTCTCTGGTGTCAACACTCTGTCTGATTTTGGATTTTTTTTTTTTTTTTTTCCAAAATCAGACTTGACACCAGAGAGGCTGCATACCGCACTGAGTCAATGCGCTCTTAGCCTCTCTGGTCTCAACACTCTGTCTGATTTTGGATTTTTTTTTTTTTTTTCCAAAATCAGACTTGACACCAGAGAGGCTGAATACCGCACTGAGTCAATGCGGTCTTAGCCTCTCTGGTCTCAACACTGTCTGATTTTGGATTTTTTTTTTTTTTCCAAAATCAGACTTGACACCAGAGAGGCTGAATACCGCACTGAGTCAATGCGGTCTTAGCCTCTCTGGTGTCAACACTGTGTCTGATTTTGGATTTTTTTTTTTTTTTCCAAAATCAGACTTGACACCAGAGAGGCTGAATACCGCACTGAGTCAATGCGGTCTTAGCCTCTCTGGTGTCAACACTCTGTCTGATTTTGGATTTTTTTTTTTTCCAAAATCAGACTACTTGACACCAGAGAGGCTGAATACCGCACTGAGTCAATGCGGTCTTAGCCTCTCTGGTCTCAACACTCTGTCTGATTTTGGATTTTTTTTTTTTTTTTTTTTCCAAAATCAGACTTGACACCAGAGAGGCTGAATACCGCACTGAGTCAATGCGGTCTTAGCCTCTCTGGTCTCAACACTGTCTGATTTTGGATTTTTTTTTTTTTTCCAAAATCAGACTTGACACCAGAGAGGCTGAATACCGCACTGAGTCAATGCGGTCTTAGCCTCTCTGGTCTCAACACTGTCTGATTTTGGATTTTTTTTTTTTTTCCAAAATCAGACTTGACACCAGAGAGGCTGAATACCGCACTGAGTCAATGCGGTCTTAGCCTCTCTGGTGTCAACACTCTGTCTGATTTTGGATTTTTTTTTTTTTTCCAAAATCAGACTTGACACCAGAGAGGCTGAATACCGCACTCAGTCAATGCGGTCTTAGCCTCTCTGGTCTCAACACTCTGTCTGATTTTGGATTTATTTTAATTTTTTTCCAAAATCAGACTTGACACCAGAGAGGCTGAATACCGCACTGAGTCAATGCGGTCTTAGCCTCTCTGGTGTCAACACTCTGTCTGATTTTGGATTTTTTTTTTTTTTTTCCAAAATCAGACTTGACACCAGAGAGGCTGAATACCGCACTGAGTCAATGCGGTCTTAGCCTCTCTGGTGTCAACACTCTGTCTGATTTTGGATTTTTTTTTTTTTTCCAAAATCAGACTTGACACCAGAGAGGCTGAATACCGCACTGAGTCAATGCGGTCTTAGCCTCTCTGGTCTCAACACTCTGTCTGATTTTGGATTTTTTTTTTTTTTTTCCAAAATCAGACTTGACACCAGAGAGGCTGCATACCGCACTGAGTCAATGCGCTCTTAGCCTCTCTGGTCTCAACACTCTGTCTGATTTTGGATTTTTTTTTTTCCAAAATCAGACTTGACACCAGAGAGGCTGAATACCGCACTGAGTCAATGCGGTCTTAGCCTCTCTGGTGTCAACACTCTGTCTGATTTTGGATTTTTTTTTTTTTTTTTCCAAAATCAGACTTGACACCAGAGAGGCTGAATACCGCACTGAGTCAATGCGGTCTTAGCCTCTCTGGTCTCAACACTCTGTCTGATTTTGGATTTTTTTTTTTTTTTTTTTTCCAAAATCAGACTTGACACCAGAGAGGCTGAATACCGCACTGAGTCAATGCGGTCTTAGCCTCTCTGGTGTCAACACTCTGTCTGATTTTGGATTTTTTTTTTTTTTTTTCCAAAATCAGACTTGACACCAGAGAGGCTGAATACCGCACTGAGTCAATGCGGTCTTAGCCTCTCTGGTCTCAACACTCTGTCTGATGTTGGATTTTTTTTTTTTTCCAAAATCAGACTTGACACCAGAGAGGCTGAATACCGCACTCAGTCAATGCGGTCTTAGCCTCTCTGGTCTCAACACTCTGTCTGATTTTGGATTTATTTTAATTTTTTTCCAAAATCAGACTTGACACCAGAGAGGCTGAATACCGCACTGAGTCAATGCGGTCTTAGCCTCTCTGGTGTCAACACTCTGTCTGATTTTGGATTTTTTTTTTTTTTTTCCAAAATCAGACTTGACACCAGAGAGGCTGAATACCGCACTGAGTCAATGCGGTCTTAGCCTCTCTGGTGTCAACACTCTGTCTGATTTTGGATTTTTTTTTTTTTTTCCAAAATCAGACTTGACACCAGAGAGGCTGAATACCGCACTGAGTCAATGCGGTCTTAGCCTCTCTGGTCTCAACACTCTGTCTGATTTTGGATTTTTTTTTTTTTTTTTCCAAAATCAGACTTGACACCAGAGAGGCTGCATACCGCACTGAGTCAATGCGCTCTTAGCCTCTCTGGTCTCAACACTCTGTCTGATTTTGGATTTTTTTTTTTCCAAAATCAGACTTGACACCAGAGAGGCTGAATACCGCACTGAGTCAATGCGGTCTTAGCCTCTCTGGTGTCAACACTCTGTCTGATTTTGGATTTTTTTTTTTTTTTTTCCAAAATCAGACTTGACACCAGAGAGGCTGAATACCGCACTGAGTCAATGCGGTCTTAGCCTCTCTGGTCTCAACACTCTGTCTGATTTTGGATTTTTTTTTTTTTTTTTTTTTCCAAAATCAGACTTGACACCAGAGAGGCTGAATACCGCACTGAGTCAATGCGGTCTTAGCCTCTCTGGTGTCAACACTCTGTCTGATTTTGGATTTTTTTTTTTTTTTTTCCAAAATCAGACTTGACACCAGAGAGGCTGAATACCGCACTGAGTCAATGCGGTCTTAGCCTCTCTGGTCTCAACACTCTGTCTGATTTTGGATTTTTTTTTTTTTTTTTTTTCCAAAATCAGACTTGACACCAGAGAGGCTGAATACCGCACTGAGTCAATGCGGTCTTAGCCTCTCTGGTGTCAACACTCTGTCTGATTTTGGATTTTTTTTTTTTTTTTTTTTCCAAAATCAGACTTGACACCAGAGAGGCTGAATACCGCACTGAGTCAATGCGGTCTTAGCCTCTCTGGTCTCAACACTCTGTCTGATTTTGGATTTTTTTTTTTTTTCCAAAATCAGACTACTTGACACCAGAGAGGCTGCATACCGCACTGAGTCAATGCGCTCTTAGCCTCTCTGGTCTCAACACTCTGTCTGATTTTGGATTTTTTTTTTTTTTTCCAAAATCAGACTTGACACCAGAGAGGCTGAATACCGCACTGAGTCAATGCGGTCTTAGCCTCTCTGGTGTCAACACTGTGTCTGATTTTGGATTTTTTTTTTTTTTTTCCAAAATCAGACTTGACACCAGAGAGGCTGAATACCGCACTGAGTCAATGCGGTCTTAGCCTCTCTGGTCTCAACACTCTGTCTGATTTTGGATTTTTTTTTTTTTCCAAAATCAGACTTGACACCAGAGAGGCTGAATACCGCACTGAGTCAATGCGGTCTTAGCCTCTCTGGTCTCAACACTCTGTCTGATTTTGGATTTATTTTAATTTTTTTTCCAAAATCAGACTTGACACCAGAGAGGCTGCATACCGCACTGAGTCAATGCGCTCTTAGCCTCTCTGGTCTCAACACTCTGTCTGATTTTGGATTTTTTTTTTTTTTTTCCAAAATCAGACTTGACACCAGAGAGGCTGAATACCGCACTGAGTCAATGCGGTCTTAGCCTCTCTGGTGTCAACACTCTGTCTGATTTTGGATTTTTTTTTTTTTTTTTTCCAAAATCAGACTTGACACCAGAGAGGCTGAATACCGCACTGAGTCAATGCGGTCTTAGCCTCTCTGGTGTCAACACTCTGTCTGATTTTGGATTTTTTTTTTTTTTTCCAAAATCAGACTTGACACCAGAGAGGCTGAATACCGCACTGAGTCAATGCGGTCTTAGCCTCTCTGGTCTCAACACTCTGTCTGATTTTGGATTTTTTTTTTTTTTTTTCCAAAATCAGACTTGACACCAGAGAGGCTGCATACCGCACTGAGTCAATGCGCTCTTAGCCTCTCTGGTCTCAACACTCTGTCTGATTTTGGATTTTTTTTTTTCCAAAATCAGACTACTTGACACCAGAGAGGCTGAATACCGCACTGAGTCAATGCGGTCTTAGCCTCTCTGGTCTCAACACTCTGTCTGATTTTGGATTTTTTTTTTTTTTTTTTTTTCCAAAATCAGACTTGACACCAGAGAGGCTGAATACCGCACTGAGTCAATGCGGTCTTAGCCTCTCTGGTCTCAACACTGTCTGATTTTGGATTTTTTTTTTTTTTCCAAAATCAGACTTGACACCAGAGAGGCTGAATACCGCACTGAGTCAATGCGGTCTTAGCCTCTCTGGTGTCAACACTGTGTCTGATTTTGGATTTTTTTTTTTTTTTTCCAAAATCAGACTTGACACCAGAGAGGCTGAATACCGCACTGAGTCAATGCGGTCTTAGCCTCTCTGGTCTCAACACTCTGTCTGATTTTGGATTTTTTTTTTTTTCCAAAATCAGACTTGACACCAGAGAGGCTGAATACCGCACTGAGTCAATGCGGTCTTAGCCTCTCTGGTCTCAACACTCTGTCTGATTTTGGATTTATTTTAATTTTTTTCCAAAATCAGACTTGACACCAGAGAGGCTGAATACCGCACTGAGTCAATGCGGTCTTAGCCTCTCTGGTGTCAACACTCTGTCTGATTTTGGATTTTTTTTTTTTTTTTCCAAAATCAGACTTGACACCAGAGAGGCTGAATACCGCACTGAGTCAATGCGGTCTTAGCCTCTCTGGTGTCAACACTCTGTCTGATTTTGGATTTTTTTTTTTTTTTTTTCCAAAATCAGACTTGACACCAGAGAGGCTGCATACCGCACTGAGTCAATGCGCTCTTAGCCTCTCTGGTCTCAACACTCTGTCTGATTTTGGATTTTTTTTTTTTTTTTCCAAAATCAGACTTGACACCAGAGAGGCTGAATACCGCACTGAGTCAATGCGGTCTTAGCCTCTCTGGTCTCAACACTGTCTGATTTTGGATTTTTTTTTTTTTTTCCAAAATCAGACTTGACACCAGAGAGGCTGAATACCGCACTGAGTCAATGCGGTCTTAGCCTCTCTGGTGTCAACACTGTGTCTGATTTTGGATTTTTTTTTTTTTTTCCAAAATCAGACTTGACACCAGAGAGGCTGAATACCGCACTGAGTCAATGCGGTCTTAGCCTCTCTGGTGTCAACACTCTGTCTGATTTTGGATTTTTTTTTTTTTTTTCCAAAATCAGACTTGACACCAGAGAGGCTGCATACCGCACTGAGTCAATGCGCTCTTAGCCTCTCTGGTCTCAACACTCTGTCTGATTTTGGATTTTTTTTTTTTTTTTTTTTTCCAAAATCAGACTTGACACCAGAGAGGCTGAATACCGCACTGAGTCAATGCGGTCTTAGCCTCTCTGGTCTCAACACTGTCTGATTTTGGATTTTTTTTTTTTTTTCCAAAATCAGACTTGACACCAGAGAGGCTGAATACCGCACTGAGTCAATGCGGTCTTAGCCTCTCTGGTGTCAACACTGTGTCTGATTTTGGATTTTTTTTTTTTTTTCCAAAATCAGACTTGACACCAGAGAGGCTGAATACCGCACTGAGTCAATGCGGTCTTAGCCTCTCTGGTCTCAACACTCTGTCTGATTTTGGATTTTTTTTTTTTTCCAAAATCAGACTTGACACCAGAGAGGCTGAATACCGCACTCAGTCAATGCGGTCTTAGCCTCTCTGGTCTCAACACTCTGTCTGATTTTGGATTTATTTTAATTTTTTTCCAAAATCAGACTTGACACCAGAGAGGCTGAATACCGCACTGAGTCAATGCGGTCTTAGCCTCTCTGGTGTCAACACTCTGTCTGATTTTGGATTTTTTTTTTTTTTTTCCAAAATCAGACTTGACACCAGAGAGGCTGAATACCGCACTGAGTCAATGCGGTCTTAGCCTCTCTGGTGTCAACACTCTGTCTGATTTTGGATTTTTTTTTTTTTTTTTCCAAAATCAGACTTGACACCAGAGAGGCTGCATACCGCACTGAGTCAATGCGCTCTTAGCCTCTCTGGTCTCAACACTCTGTCTGATTTTGGATTTTTTTTTTTTTTTTCCAAAATCAGACTTGACACCAGAGAGGCTGAATACCGCACTGAGTCAATGCGGTCTTAGCCTCTCTGGTCTCAACACTCTGTCTGATTTTGGATTTTTTTTTTTTTTCCAAAATCAGACTTGACACCAGAGAGGCTGAATACCGCACTGAGTCAATGCGGTCTTAGCCTCTCTGGTCTCAACACTCTGTCTGATTTTGGATTTTTTTTTTTTTTTTTCCAAAATCAGACTTGACACCAGAGAGGCTGAATACCGCACTGAGTCAATGCGGTCTTAGCCTCTCTGGTGTCAACACTCTGTCTGATTTTGGATTTTTTTTTTTTTTTTCCAAAATCAGACTTGACACCAGAGAGGCTGAATACCGCACTGAGTCAATGCGGTCTTAGCCTCTCTGGTGTCAACACTCTGTCTGATTTTGGATTTTTTTTTTTTTTCCAAAATCAGACTTGACACCAGAGAGGCTGAATACCGCACTGAGTCAATGCGGTCTTAGCCTCTCTGGTCTCAACACTCTGTCTGATTTTGGATTTTTTTTTTTTTTTTTCCAAAATCAGACTTGACACCAGAGAGGCTGCATACCGCACTGAGTCAATGCGCTCTTAGCCTCTCTGGTCTCAACACTCTGTCTGATTTTGGATTTTTTTTTTTCCAAAATCAGACTTGACACCAGAGAGGCTGAATACCGCACTGAGTCAATGCGGTCTTAGCCTCTCTGGTGTCAACACTCTGTCTGATTTTGGATTTTTTTTTTTTTTTTTCCAAAATCAGACTTGACACCAGAGAGGCTGAATACCGCACTGAGTCAATGCGGTCTTAGCCTCTCTGGTCTCAACACTGTCTGATTTTGGATTTTTTTTTTTTTTCCAAAATCAGACTTGACACCAGAGAGGCTGAATACCGCACTGAGTCAATGCGGTCTTAGCCTCTCTGGTGTCAACACTGTGTCTGATTTTGGATTTTTTTTTTTTTTTCCAAAATCAGACTTGACACCAGAGAGGCTGAATACCGCACTGAGTCAATGCGGTCTTAGCCTCTCTGGTCTCAACACTCTGTCTGATTTTGGATTTTTTTTTTTTTCCAAAATCAGACTTGACACCAGAGAGGCTGAATACCGCACTGAGTCAATGCGGTCTTAGCCTCTCTGGTCTCAACACTCTGTCTGATTTTGGATTTATTTTAATTTTTTTCCAAAATCAGACTTGACACCAGAGAGGCTGAATACCGCACTGAGTCAATGCGGTCTTAGCCTCTCTGGTGTCAACACTCTGTCTGATTTTGGATTTTTTTTTTTTTTTTCCAAAATCAGACTTGACACCAGAGAGGCTGAATACCGCACTGAGTCAATGCGGTCTTAGCCTCTCTGGTGTCAACACTCTGTCTGATTTTGGATTTTTTTTTTTTTTTTTTCCAAAATCAGACTTGACACCAGAGAGGCTGCATACCGCACTGAGTCAATGCGCTCTTAGCCTCTCTGGTCTCAACACTCTGTCTGATTTTGGATTTTTTTTTTTTTTTTCCAAAATCAGACTTGACACCAGAGAGGCTGAATACCGCACTGAGTCAATGCGGTCTTAGCCTCTCTGGTCTCAACACTGTCTGATTTTGGATTTTTTTTTTTTTTCCAAAATCAGACTTGACACCAGAGAGGCTGAATACCGCACTGAGTCAATGCGGTCTTAGTCTCTGGTGTCAACACTGTGTCTGATTTTGGATTTTTTTTTTTTTTTCCAAAATCAGACTTGACACCAGAGAGGCTGAATACCGCACTGAGTCAATGCGGTCTTAGCCTCTCTGGTGTCAACACTCTGTCTGATTTTGGATTTTTTTTTTTTTTTTCCAAAATCAGACTTGACACCAGAGAGGCTGAATACCGCACTGAGTCAATGCGGTCTTAGCCTCTCTGGTGTCAACACTCTGTCTGATTTTGGATTTTTTTTTTTTTTTCCAAAATCAGACTTGACACCAGAGAGGCTGAATACCGCACTGAGTCAATGCGGTCTTAGCCTCTCTGGTCTCAACACTCTGTCTGATTTTGGATTTTTTTTTTTTTTTTTCCAAAATCAGACTTGACACCAGAGAGGCTGCATACCGCACTGAGTCAATGCGCTCTTAGCCTCTCTGGTCTCAACACTCTGTCTGATTTTGGATTTTTTTTTTTCCAAAATCAGACTACTTGACACCAGAGAGGCTGAATACCGCACTGAGTCAATGCGGTCTTAGCCTCTCTGGTCTCAACACTCTGTCTGATTTTGGATTTTTTTTTTTTTTTTTTTTTCCAAAATCAGACTTGACACCAGAGAGGCTGAATACCGCACTGAGTCAATGCGGTCTTAGCCTCTCTGGTCTCAACACCGTCTGATTTTGGATTTTTTTTTTTTTTCCAAAATCAGACTTGACACCAGAGAGGCTGAATACCGCACTGAGTCAATGCGGTCTTAGCCTCTCTGGTGTCAACACTGTGTCTGATTTTGGATTTTTTTTTTTTTTTCCAAAATCAGACTTGACACCAGAGAGGCTGAATACCGCACTGAGTCAATGCGGTCTTAGCCTCTCTGGTCTCAACACTCTGTCTGATTTTGGATTTTTTTTTTTTTCCAAAATCAGACTTGACACCAGAGAGGCTGAATACCGCACTGAGTCAATGCGGTCTTAGCCTCTCTGGTCTCAACACTCTGTTTGATTTTGGATTTATTTTAATTTTTTTCCAAAATCAGACTTGACACCAGAGAGGCTGAATACCGCACTGAGTCAATGCGGTCTTAGCCTCTCTGGTGTCAACACTCTGTCTGATTTTGGATTTTTTTTTTTTTTTTCCAAAATCAGACTTGACACCAGAGAGGCTGAATACCGCACTGAGTCAATGCGGTCTTAGCCTCTCTGGTGTCAACACTCTGTCTGATTTTGGATTTTTTTTTTTTTTTTTCCCAAAATCAGACTTGACACCAGAGAGGCTGCATACCGCACTGAGTCAATGCGCTCTTAGCCTCTCTGGTCTCAACACTCTGTCTGATTTTGGATTTTTTTTTTTTTTTTCCAAAATCAGACTTGACACCAGAGAGGCTGAATACCGCACTGAGTCAATGCGGTCTTAGCCTCTCTGGTGTCAACACTCTGTCTGATTTTGGATTTTTTTTTTTTTCCAAAATCAGACTTGACACCAGAGAGGCTGAATACCGCACTGAGTCAATGCGGTCTTAGCCTCTCTGGTGTCAACACTCTGTCTGATTTTGGATTTTTTTTTTTTTTCCAAAATCAGACTTGACACCAGAGAGGCTGAATACCGCACTGAGTCAATGCGGTCTTAGCCTCTCTGGTCTCAACACTCTGTCTGATTTTGGATTTATTTTTATTTTTTTCCAAAATCAGACTTGACACCAGAGAGGCTGAATACCGCACTGAGTCAATGCGGTCTTAGCCTCTCTGGTGTCAACACTCTGTCTGATTTTGGATTTTTTTTTTTTTTTTCCAAAATCAGACTTGACACCAGAGAGGCTGAATACCGCACTGAGTCAATGCGGTCTTAGCCTCTCTGGTCTCAACACTCTGTCTGATTTTGGATTTTTTTTTTTTTTTTTCCAAAATCAGACTTGACACCAGAGAGGCTGAATACCGCACTGAGTCAATGCGGTCTTAGCCTCTCTGGTGTCAACACTCTGTCTGATTTTGGATTTTTTTTTTTTTTTTCCAAAATCAGACTTGACACCAGAGAGGCTGAATACCGCACTGAGTCAATGCGGTCTTAGCCTCTCTGGTGTCAACACTCTGTCTGATTTTGGATTTTTTTTTTTTTTCCAAAATCAGACTTGACACCAGAGAGGCTGAATACCGCACTGAGTCAATGCGGTCTTAGCCTCTCTGGTCTCAACACTCTGTCTGATTTTGGATTTTTTTTTTTTTTTTTCCAAAATCACACTTGACACCAGAGAGGCTGCATACCGCACTGAGTCAATGCGCTCTTAGCCTCTCTGGTGTCAACACTGTGTCTGATTTTGGATTTTTTTTTTTTTTTCCAAAATCAGACTTGACACCAGAGAGGCTGAATACCGCACTGAGTCAATGCGGTCTTAGCCTCTCTGGTCTCAACACTCTGTCTGATTTTGGATTTTTTTTTTTTTCCAAAATCAGACTTGACACCAGAGAGGCTGAATACCGCACTGAGTCAATGCGGTCTTAGCCTCTCTGGTCTCAACACTCTGTCTGATTTTGGATTTATTTTAATTTTTTTCCAAAATCAGACTTGACACCAGAGAGGCTGAATACCGCACTGAGTCAATGCGGTCTTAGCCTCTCTGGTGTCAACACTCTGTCTGATTTTGGATTTTTTTTTTTTTTTTCCAAAATCAGACTTGACACCAGAGAGGCTGAATACCGCACTGAGTCAATGCGGTCTTAGCCTCTCTGGTGTCAACACTCTGTCTGATTTTGGATTTTTTTTTTTTTTTTTTCCAAAATCAGACTTGACACCAGAGAGGCTGCATACCGCACTGAGTCAATGCGCTCTTAGCCTCTCTGGTCTCAACACTCTGTCTGATTTTGGATTTTTTTTTTTTTTTTCCAAAATCAGACTTGACACCAGAGAGGCTGAATACCGCACTGAGTCAATGCGGTCTTAGCCTCTCTGGTCTCAACACTGTCTGATTTTGGATTTTTTTTTTTTTTCCAAAATCAGACTTGACACCAGAGAGGCTGAATACCGCACTGAGTCAATGCGGTCTTAGCCTCTCTGGTGTCAACACTGTGTCTGATTTTGGATTTTTTTTTTTTTTTCCAAAATCAGACTTGACACCAGAGAGGCTGAATACCGCACTGAGTCAATGCGGTCTTAGCCTCTCTGGTGTCAACACTCTGTCTGATTTTGGATTTTTTTTTTTTTTTTCCAAAATCAGACTTGACACCAGAGAGGCTGAATACCGCACTGAGTCAATGCGGTCTTAGCCTCTCTGGTCTCAACACTGTCTGATTTTGGATTTTTTTTTTTTTTCCAAAATCAGACTTGACACCAGAGAGGCTGAATACCGCACTGAGTCAATGCGGTCTTAGCCTCTCTGGTGTCAACACTGTGTCTGATTTTGGATTTTTTTTTTTTTTTCCAAAATCAGACTTGACACCAGAGAGGCTGAATACCGCACTGAGTCAATGCGGTCTTAGCCTCTCTGGTGTCAACACTCTGTCTGATTTTGGATTTTTTTTTTTTTTTTCCAAAATCAGACTTGACACCAGAGAGGCTGAATACCGCACTGAGTCAATGCGGTCTTAGCCTCTCTGGTGTCAACACTCTGTCTGATTTTGGATTTTTTTTTTTTTTTTTTCCAAAATCAGACTTGACACCAGAGAGGCTGAATACCGCACTGAGTCAATGCGGTCTTAGCCTCTCTGGTGTCAACACTCTGTCTGATTTTGGATTTTTTTTTTTTTTTCCAAAATCAGACTTGACACCAGAGAGGCTGAATACCGCACTGAGTCAATGCGGTCTTAGCCTCTCTGGTCTCAACACTCTGTCTGATTTTGGATTTTTTTTTTTTTTTTTCCAAAATCAGACTTGACACCAGAGAGGCTGCATACCGCACTGAGTCAATGCGCTCTTAGCCTCTCTGGTCTCAACACTCTGTCTGATTTTGGATTTTTTTTTTTCCAAAATCAGACTACTTGACACCAGAGAGGCTGAATACCGCACTGAGTCAATGCGGTCTTAGCCTCTCTGGTCTCAACACTCTGTCTGATTTTGGATTTTTTTTTTTTTTTTTTTTCCAAAATCAGACTTGACACCAGAGAGGCTGAATACCGCACTGAGTCAATGCGGTCTTAGCCTCTCTGGTCTCAACACTGTCTGATTTTGGATTTTTTTTTTTTTTCCAAAATCAGACTTGACACCAGAGAGGCTGAATACCGCACTGAGTCAATGCGGTCTTAGCCTCTCTGGTGTCAACACTGTGTCTGATTTTGGATTTTTTTTTTTTTTTCCAAAATCAGACTTGACACCAGAGAGGCTGAATACCGCACTGAGTCAATGCGGTCTTAGCCTCTCTGGTCTCAACACTCTGTCTGATTTTGGATTTTTTTTTTTTTCCAAAATCAGACTTGACACCAGAGAGGCTGAATACCGCACTGAGTCAATGCGGTCTTAGCCTCTCTGGTCTCAACACTCTGTCTGATTTTGGATTTATTTTAATTTTTTTCCAAAATCAGACTTGACACCAGAGAGGCTGAATACCGCACTGAGTCAATGCGGTCTTAGCCTCTCTGGTGTCAACACTCTGTCTGATTTTGGATTTTTTTTTTTTTTTTCCAAAATCAGACTTGACACCAGAGAGGCTGAATACCGCACTGAGTCAATGCGGTCTTAGCCTCTCTGGTGTCAACACTCTGTCTGATTTTGGATTTTTTTTTTTTTTTTTTCCAAAATCAGACTTGACACCAGAGAGGCTGCATACCGCACTGAGTCAATGCGCTCTTAGCCTCTCTGGTCTCAACACTCTGTCTGATTTTGGATTTTTTTTTTTTTTTTCCAAAATCAGACTTGACACCAGAGAGGCTGAATACCGCACTGAGTCAATGCGGTCTTAGCCTCTCTGGTGTCAACACTCTGTCTGATTTTGGATTTTTTTTTTTTTCCAAAATCAGACTTGACACCAGAGAGGCTGAATACCGCACTGAGTCAATGCGGTCTTAGCCTCTCTGGTGTCAACACTCTGTCTGATTTTGGATTTTTTTTTTTTTTTCCAAAATCAGACTTGACACCAGAGAGGCTGAATACCGCACTGAGTCAATGCGGTCTTAGCCTCTCTGGTGTCAACACTCTGTCTGATTTTGGATTTTTTTTTTTTTTTTCCAAAATCAGACTTGACACCAGAGAGGCTGAATACCGCACTGAGTCAATGCGGTCTTAGCCTCTCTGGTGTCAACACTCTGTCTGATTTTGGATTTTTTTTTTTTTTCCAAAATCAGACTTGACACCAGAGAGGCTGAATACCGCACTGAGTCAATGCGGTCTTAGCCTCTCTGGTCTCAACACTCTGTCTGATTTTGGATTTTTTTTTTTTTTTTCCAAAATCAGACTTGACACCAGAGAGGCTGAATACCGCACTGAGTCAATGCGGTCTTAGCCTCTCTGGTGTCAACACTCTGTCTGATTTTGGATTTTTTTTTTTTTTCCAAAATCAGACTTGACACCAGAGAGGCTGAATACCGCACTGAGTCAATGCGGTCTTAGCCTCTCTGGTCTCAACACTCTGTCTGATTTTGGATTTTTTTTTTTTTTTTTCCAAAATCACACTTGACACCAGAGAGGCTGCATACCGCACTGAGTCAATGCGCTCTTAGCCTCTCTGGTGTCAACACTGTGTCTGATTTTGGATTTTTTTTTTTTTTTCCAAAATCAGACTTGACACCAGAGAGGCTGAATACTGCACTGAGTCAATGCGGTCTTAGCCTCTCTGGTCTCAACACTCTGTCTGATTTTGGATTTTTTTTTTTTTCCAAAATCAGACTTGACACCAGAGAGGCTGAATACCGCACTGAGTCAATGCGGTCTTAGCCTCTCTGGTCTCAACACTCTGTCTGATTTTGGATTTATTTTAATTTTTTTCCAAAATCAGACTTGACACCAGAGAGGCTGAATACCGCACTGAGTCAATGCGGTCTTAGCCTCTCTGGTGTCAACACTCTGTCTGATTTTGGATTTTTTTTTTTTTTTTCCAAAATCAGACTTGACACCAGAGAGGCTGAATACCGCACTGAGTCAATGCGGTCTTAGCCTCTCTGGTGTCAACACTCTGTCTGATTTTGGATTTTTTTTTTTTTTTTTCCAAAATCAGACTTGACACCAGAGAGGCTGCATACCGCACTGAGTCAATGCGCTCTTAGCCTCTCTGGTCTCAACACTCTGTCTGATTTTGGATTTTTTTTTTTTTTTTCCAAAATCAGACTTGACACCAGAGAGGCTGAATACCGCACTGAGTCAATGCGGTCTTAGCCTCTCTGGTCTCAACACTGTCTGATTTTGGATTTTTTTTTTTTTTCCAAAATCAGACTTGACACCAGAGAGGCTGAATACCGCACTGAGTCAATGCGGTCTTAGCCTCTCTGGTGTCAACACTGTGTCTGATTTTGGATTTTTTTTTTTTTTTCCAAAATCAGACTTGACACCAGAGAGGCTGAATACCGCACTGAGTCAATGCGGTCTTAGCCTCTCTGGTGTCAACACTCTGTCTGATTTTGGATTTTTTTTTTTTTTTTTCCAAAATCAGACTTGACACCAGAGAGGCTGCATACCGCACTGAGTCAATGCGCTCTTAGCCTCTCTGGTCTCAACACTCTGTCTGATTTTGGATTTTTTTTTTTTCCAAAATCAGACTACTTGACACCAGAGAGGCTGAATACCGCACTGAGTCAATGCGGTCTTAGCCTCTCTCGTCTCAACACTCTGTCTGATTTTGGATTTTTTTTTTTTTTTTTTTTTCCAAAATCAGACTTGACACCAGAGAGGCTGAATACCGCACTGAGTCAATGCGGTCTTAGCCTCTCTGGTCTCAACACTGTCTGATTTTGGATTTTTTTTTTTTTTCCAAAATCAGACTTGACACCAGAGAGGCTGAATACCGCACTGAGTCAATGCGGTCTTAGCCTCTCTGGTGTCAACACTGTGTCTGATTTTGGATTTTTTTTTTTTTTTCCAAAATCAGACTTGACACCAGAGAGGCTGAATACCGCACTGAGTCAATGCGGTCTTAGCCTCTCTGGTGTCAACACTCTGTCTGATTTTGGATTTTTTTTTTTTTTTTCAAAAATCAGACTTGACACCAGAGAGGCTGAATACCGCACTGAGTCAATGCGGTCTTAGCCTCTCTGGTGTCAACACTCTGTCTGATTTTGGATTTTTTTTTTTTTTTTTCCAAAATCAGACTTGACACCAGAGAGGCTGAATACCGCACTGAGTCAATGCGGTCTTAGCCTCTCTGGTGTCAACACTCTGTCTGATTTTGGATTTTTTTTTTTTTTTCCAAAATCAGACTTGACACCAGAGAGGCTGAATACCGCACTGAGTCAATGCGGTCTTAGCCTCTCTGGTCTCAACACTCTGTCTGATTTTGGATTTTTTTTTTTTTTTTTCCAAAATCAGACTTGACACCAGAGAGGCTGCATACCGCACTGAGTCAATGCGCTCTTAGCCTCTCTGGTCTCAACACTCTGTCTGATTTTGGATTTTTTTTTTTCCAAAATCAGACTACTTGACACCAGAGAGGCTGAATACCGCACTGAGTCAATGCGGTCTTAGCCTCTCTGGTCTCAACACTCTGTCTGATTTTGGATTTTTTTTTTTTTTTTTTTTCCAAAATCAGACTTGACACCAGAGAGGCTGAATACCGCACTGAGTCAATGCGGTCTTAGCCTCTCTGGTCTCAACACTGTCTGATTTTGGATTTTTTTTTTTTTTCCAAAATCAGACTTGACACCAGAGAGGCTGAATACCGCACTGAGTCAATGCGGTCTTAGCCTCTCTGGTGTCAACACTGTGTCTGATTTTTGATTTTTTTTTTTTTTTCCAAAATCAGACTTGACACCAGAGAGGCTGAATACCGCACTGAGTCAATGCGGTCTTAGCCTCTCTGGTCTCAACACTCTGTCTGATTTTGGATTTTTTTTTTTTTCCAAAATCAGACTTGACACCAGAGAGGCTGAATACCGCACTGAGTCAATGCGGTCTTAGCCTCTCTGGTCTCAACACTCTGTCTGATTTTGGATTTATTTTAATTTTTTTCCAAAATCAGACTTGACACCAGAGAGGCTGAATACCGCACTGAGTCAATGCGGTCTTAGCCTCTCTGGTGTCAACACTCTGTCTGATTTTGGATTTTTTTTTTTTTTCCAAAATCAGACTTGACACCAGAGAGGCTGAATACTGCACTGAGTCAATGCGGTCTTAGCCTCTCTGGTGTCAACACTCTGTCTGATTTTGGATTTTTTTTTTTTTTTTTTCCAAAATCAGACTTGACACCAGAGAGGCTGCATACCGCACTGAGTCAATGCGCTCTTAGCCTCTCTGGTCTCAACACTCTGTCTGATTTTGGATTTTTTTTTTTTTTTTCCAAAATCAGACTTGACACCAGAGAGGCTGAATACCGCACTGAGTCAATGCGGTCTTAGCCTCTCTGGTCTCAACACTGTCTGATTTTGGATTTTTTTTTTTTTTCCAAAATCAGACTTGACACCAGAGAGGCTGAATACCGCACTGAGTCAATGCGGTCTTAGCCTCTCTGGTGTCAACACTGTGTCTGATTTTGGATTTTTTTTTTTTTTTCCAAAATCAGACTTGACACCAGAGAGGCTGAATACCGCACTGAGTCAATGCGGTCTTAGCCTCTCTGGTGTCAACACTCTGTCTGATTTTGGATTTTTTTTTTTTTTTTCCAAAATCAGACTTGACACCAGAGAGGCTGCATACCGCACTGAGTCAATGCGCTCTTAGCCTCTCTGGTCTCAACACTCTGTCTGATTTTGGATTTTTTTTTTTTCCAAAATCAGACTACTTGACACCAGAGAGGCTGAATACCGCACTGAGTCAATGCGGTCTTAGCCTCTCTGGTCTCAACACTCTGTCTGATTTTGGATTTTTTTTTTTTTTTTTTTCCAAAATCAGACTTGACACCAGAGAGGCTGAATACCGCACTGAGTCAATGCGGTCTTAGCCTCTCTGGTCTCAACACTGTCTGATTTTGGATTTTTTTTTTTTTTCCAAAATCAGACTTGACACCAGAGAGGCTGAATACCGCACTGAGTCAATGCGGTCTTAGCCTCTCTGGTGTCAACACTGTGTCTGATTTTGGATTTTTTTTTTTTTTTCCAAAATCAGACTTGACACCAGAGAGGCTGAATACCGCACTGAGTCAATGCGGTCTTAGCCTCTCTGGTGTCAACACTCTGTCTGATTTTGGATTTTTTTTTTTTTTTTCCAAAATCAGACTTGACACCAGAGAGGCTGAATACCGCACTGAGTCAATGCGGTCTTAGCCTCTCTGGTGTCAACACTCTGTCTGATTTTGGATTTTTTTTTTTTTTTTTTCCAAAATCAGACTTGACACCAGAGAGGCTGAATACCGCACTGAGTCAATGCGGTCTTAGCCTCTCTGGTGTCAACACTCTGTCTGATTTTGGATTTTTTTTTTTTTTTCCAAAATCAGACTTGACACCAGAGAGGCTGAATACCGCACTGAGTCAATGCGGTCTTAGCCTCTCTGGTCTCAACACTCTGTCTGATTTTGGATTTTTTTTTTTTTTTTTCCAAAATCAGACTTGACACCAGAGAGGCTGCATACCGCACTGAGTCAATGCGCTCTTAGCCTCTCTGGTCTCAACACTCTGTCTGATTTTGGATTTTTTTTTTTCCCAAAATCAGACTACTTGACACCAGAGAGGCTGAATACCGCACTGAGTCAATGCGGTCTTAGCCTCTCTGGTCTCAACACTCTGTCTGATTTTGGATTTTTTTTTTTTTTTTTTTTTCCAAAATCAGACTTGACACCAGAGAGGCTGAATACCGCACTGAGTCAATGCGGTCTTAGCCTCTCTGGTCTCAACACTGTCTGATTTTGGATTTTTTTTTTTTTTCCAAAATCAGACTTGACACCAGAGAGGCTGAATACCGCACTGAGTCAATGCGGTCTTAGCCTCTCTGGTGTCAACACTGTGTCTGATTTTGGATTTTTTTTTTTTTTTCCAAAATCAGACTTGACACCAGAGAGGCTGAATACCGCACTGAGTCAATGCGGTCTTAGCCTC
Source organism: Poromitra crassiceps (assembly GCF_964638095.1). NCBI lineage: Eukaryota > Metazoa > Chordata > Actinopteri > Beryciformes > Melamphaidae > Poromitra > Poromitra crassiceps. The sequence continues at coordinate 35,192 of NW_028151982.1, forward strand.
TCTGGTCTCAACACTCTGTCTGATTTTGGATTTTTTTTTTTTTCCAAAATCAGACTTGACACCAGAGAGGCTGAATACCGCACTGAGTCAATGCGGTCTTAGCCTCTCTGGTCTCAACACTCTGTCTGATTTTGGATTTATTTTAATTTTTTTCCAAAATCAGACTTGACACCAGAGAGGCTGAATACCGCACTGAGTCAATGCGGTCTTAGCCTCTCTGGTGTCAACACTCTGTCTGATTTTGGATTTTTTTTTTTTTTTTCCAAAATCAGACTTGACACCAGAGAGGCTGAATACCGCACTGAGTCAATGCGGTCTTAGCCTCTCTGGTGTCAACACTCTGTCTGATTTTGGATTTTTTTTTTTTTTTTTTCCAAAATCAGACTTGACACCAGAGAGGCTGCATACCGCACTGAGTCAATGCGCTCTTAGCCTCTCTGGTCTCAACACTCTGTCTGATTTTGGATTTTTTTTTTTTTTTTCCAAAATCAGACTTGACACCAGAGAGGCTGAATACCGCACTGAGTCAATGCGGTCTTAGCCTCTCTGGTGTCAACACTCTGTCTGATTTTGGATTTTTTTTTTTTTTTCCAAAATCAGACTTGACACCAGAGAGGCTGAATACCGCACTGAGTCAATGCGGTCTTAGCCTCTCTGGTCTCAACACTCTGTCTGATTTTGGATTTTTTTTTTTTTTTTTCCAAAATCAGACTTGACACCAGAGAGGCTGCATACCGCACTGAGTCAATGCGCTCTTAGCCTCTCTGGTCTCAACACTCTGTCTGATTTTGGATTTTTTTTTTCTCCAAAATCAGACTACTTGACACCAGAGAGGCTGAATACCGCACTGAGTCAATGCGGTCTTAGCCTCTCTGGTCTCAACACTCTGTCTGATTTTGGATTTTTTTTTTTTTTTTTTTTTCCAAAATCAGACTTGACACCAGAGAGGCTGAATACCGCACTGAGTCAATGCGGTCTTAGCCTCTCTGGTCTCAACACTGTCTGATTTTGGATTTTTTTTTTTTTTCCAAAATCAGACTTGACACCAGAGAGGCTGAATACCGCACTGAGTCAATGCGGTCTTAGCCTCTCTGGTGTCAACACTGTGTCTGATTTTGGATTTTTTTTTTTTTTTTCCAAAATCAGACTTGACACCAGAGAGGCTGAATACCGCACTGAGTCAATGCGGTCTTAGCCTCTCTGGTCTCAACACTCTGTCTGATTTTGGATTTTTTTTTTTTTCCAAAATCAGACTTGACACCAGAGAGGCTGAATACCGCACTGAGTCAATGCGGTCTTAGCCTCTCTGGTCTCAACACTCTGTCTGATTTTGGATTTATTTTAATTTTTTTCCAAAATCAGACTTGACACCAGAGAGGCTGAATACCGCACTGAGTCAATGCGGTCTTAGCCTCTCTGGTGTCAACACTCTGTCTGATTTTGGATTTTTTTTTTTTTTTTCCAAAATCAGACTTGACACCAGAGAGGCTGAATACCGCACTGAGTCAATGCGGTCTTAGCCTCTCTGGTGTCAACACTCTGTCTGATTTTGGATTTTTTTTTTTTTTTTTTCCAAAATCAGACTTGACACCAGAGAGGCTGCATACCGCACTGAGTCAATGCGCTCTTAGCCTCTCTGGTCTCAACACTCTGTCTGATTTTGGATTTTTTTTTTTTTTTTCCAAAATCAGACTTGACACCAGAGAGGCTGAATACCGCACTGAGTCAATGCGGTCTTAGCCTCTCTGGTCTCAACACTGTCTGATTTTGGATTTTTTTTTTTTTTCCAAAATCAGACTTGACACCAGAGAGGCTGAATACCGCACTGAGTCAATGCGGTCTTAGCCTCTCTGGTGTCAACACTGTGTCTGATTTTGGATTTTTTTTTTTTTTTCCAAAATCAGACTTGACACCAGAGAGGCTGAATACCGCACTGAGTCAATGCGGTCTTAGCCTCTCTGGTGTCAACACTCTGTCTGATTTTGGATTTTTTTTTTTTTTTTCCAAAATCAGACTTGACACCAGAGAGGCTGCATACCGCACTGAGTCAATGCGCTCTTAGCCTCTCTGGTCTCAACACTCTGTCTGATTTTGGATTTTTTTTTTCTCCAAAATCAGACTACTTGACACCAGAGAGGCTGAATACCGCACTGAGTCAATGCGGTCTTAGCCTCTCTGGTCTCAACACTCTGTCTGATTTTGGATTTTTTTTTTTTTTTTTTTTTCCAAAATCAGACTTGACACCAGAGAGGCTGAATACCGCACTGAGTCAATGCGGTCTTAGCCTCTCTGGTCTCAACACTGTCTGATTTTGGATTTTTTTTTTTTTTCCAAAATCAGACTTGACACCAGAGAGGCTGAATACCGCACTGAGTCAATGCGGTCTTAGCCTCTCTGGTGTCAACACTGTGTCTGATTTTGGATTTTTTTTTTTTTTTCCAAAATCAGACTTGACACCAGAGAGGCTGAATACCGCACTGAGTCAATGCGGTCTTAGCCTCTCTGGTCTCAACACTCTGTCTGATTTTGGATTTTTTTTTTTTTCCAAAATCAGACTTGACACCAGAGAGGCTGAATACCGCACTCAGTCAATGCGGTCTTAGCCTCTCTGGTCTCAACACTCTGTCTGATTTTGGATTTATTTTAATTTTTTTCCAAAATCAGACTTGACACCAGAGAGGCTGAATACCGCACTGAGTCAATGCGGTCTTAGCCTCTCTGGTGTCAACACTCTGTCTGATTTTGGATTTTTTTTTTTTTTTTCCAAAATCAGACTTGACACCAGAGAGGCTGAATACCGCACTGAGTCAATGCGGTCTTAGCCTCTCTGGTGTCAACACTCTGTCTGATTTTGGATTTTTTTTTTTTTTTTTTCCAAAATCAGACTTGACACCAGAGAGGCTGCATACCGCACTGAGTCAATGCGCTCTTAGCCTCTCTGGTCTCAACACTCTGTCTGATTTTGGATTTTTTTTTTTTTTTTCCAAAATCAGACTTGACACCAGAGAGGCTGAATACCGCACTGAGTCAATGCGGTCTTAGCCTCTCTGGTCTCAACACTCTGTCTGATTTTGGATTTTTTTTTTTTTTCCAAAATCAGACTTGACACCAGAGAGGCTGAATACCGCACTGAGTCAATGCGGTCTTAGCCTCTCTGGTCTCAACACTCTGTCTGATTTTGGATTTTTTTTTTTTTTTTCCAAAATCAGACTTGACACCAGAGAGGCTGAATACCGCACTGAGTCAATGCGGTCTTAGCCTCTCTGGTGTCAACACTCTGTCTGATTTTGGATTTTTTTTTTTTTTTTCCAAAATCAGACTTGACACCAGAGAGGCTGAATACCGCACTGAGTCAATGCGGTCTTAGCCTCTCTGGTGTCAACACTCTGTCTGATTTTGGATTTTTTTTTTTTTTCCAAAATCAGACTTGACACCAGAGAGGCTGAATACCGCACTGAGTCAATGCGGTCTTAGCCTCTCTGGTCTCAACACTCTGTCTGATTTGGATTTTTTTTTTTTTTTTTCCAAAATCAGACTTGACACCAGAGAGGCTGCATACCGCACTGAGTCAATGCGCTCTTAGCCTCTCTGGTCTCAACACTCTGTCTGATTTTGGATTTTTTTTTTTCCAAAATCAGACTTGACACCAGAGAGGCTGAATACCGCACTGAGTCAATGCGGTCTTAGCCTCTCTGGTCTCAACACTCTGTCTGATTTTGGATTTTTTTTTTTTTTTTTTTTCCAAAATCAGACTTGACACCAGAGAGGCTGAATACCGCACTGAGTCAATGCGGTCTTAGCCTCTCTGGTGTCAACACTCTGTCTGATTTTGGATTTTTTTTTTTTTTTTTCCAAAATCAGACTTGACACCAGAGAGGCTGAATACCGCACTGAGTCAATGCGGTCTTAGCCTCTCTGGTCTCAACACTCTGTCTGATTTTGGATTTTTTTTTTTTTTTTTTTTTCCAAAATCAGACTTGACACCAGAGAGGCTGAATACCGCACTGAGTCAATGCGGTCTTAGCCTCTCTGGTCTCAACACTCTGTCTGATTTTGGATTTTTTTTTTTTTCCAAAATCAGACTACTTGACACCAGAGAGGCTGCATACCGCACTGAGTCAATGCGCTCTTAGCCTCTCTGGTCTCAACACTCTGTCTGATTTTGGATTTTTTTTTTTCCAAAATCAGACTACTTGACACCAGAGAGGCTGAATACCGCACTGAGTCAATGCGGTCTTAGCCTCTCTGGTCTCAACACTGTCTGATTTTGGATTTTTTTTTTTTTTCCAAAATCAGACTTGACACCAGAGAGGCTGAATACCGCACTGAGTCAATGCGGTCTTAGCCTCTCTGGTCTCAACACTCTGTCTGATTTTGGATTTTTTTTTTTTTTTTTCCAAAATCAGACTTGACACCAGAGAGGCTGCATACCGCACTGAGTCAATGCGCTCTTAGCCTCTCTGGTCTCAACACTCTGTCTGATTTTGGATTTTTTTTTTTCCAAAATCAGACTACTTGACACCAGAGAGGCTGAATACCGCACTGAGTCAATGCGGTCTTAGCCTCTCTGGTCTCAACACTCTGTCTGATTTTGGATTTTTTTTTTTTTTTTTTTTTCCAAAATCAGACTTGACACCAGAGAGGCTGAATACCGCACTGAGTCAATGCGGTCTTAGCCTCTCTGGTCTCAACACTGTCTGATTTTGGATTTTTTTTTTTTTTCCAAAATCAGACTTGACACCAGAGAGGCTGAATACCGCACTGAGTCAATGCGGTCTTAGCCTCTCTGGTCTCAACACTCTGTCTGCTTTTGGATTTTTTTTTTTTTCCAAAATCAGACTTGACACCAGAGAGGCTGAATACCGCACTGAGTCAATGCGGTCTTAGCCTCTCTGGTCTCAACACTCTGTCTGATTTTGGATTTATTTTAATTTTTTTCCAAAATCAGACTTGACACCAGAGAGGCTGAATACCGCACTGAGTCAATGCGGTCTTAGCCTCTCTGGTGTCAACACTCTGTCTGATTTTGGATTTTTTTTTTTTTTTTCAAATATCAGACTTGACACCAGAGAGGCTGAATACCGCACTGAGTCAATGCGGTCTTAGCCTCTCTGGTGTCAACACTCTGTCTGATTTTGGATTTTTTTTTTTTTTTTTCCAAAATCAGACTTGACACCAGAGAGGCTGCATACCGCACTGAGTCAATGCGCTCTTAGCCTCTCTGGTCTCAACACTCTGTCTGATTTTGGATTTTTTTTTTTTTTTTCCAAAATCAGACTTGACACCAGAGAGGCTGAATACCGCACTGAGTCAATGCGGTCTTAGCCTCTCTGGTCTCAACACTGTCTGATTTTGGATTTTTTTTTTTTTTCCAAAATCAGACTTGACACCAGAGAGGCTGAATACCGCACTGAGTCAATGCGGTCTTAGCCTCTCTGGTGTCAACACTGTGTCTGATTTTGGATTTTTTTTTTTTTTTCCAAAATCAGACTTGACACCAGAGAGGCTGAATACCGCACTGAGTCAATGCGGTCTTAGCCTCTCTGGTGTCAACACTCTGTCTGATTTTGGATTTTTTTTTTTTTTTTCCAAAATCAGACTTGACACCAGAGAGGCTGCATACCGCACTGAGTCAATGCGCTCTTAGCCTCTCTGGTCTCAACACTCTGTCTGATTTTGGATTTTTTTTTTTCCAAAATCAGACTACTTGACACCAGAGAGGCTGAATACCGCACTGAGTCAATGCGGTCTTAGCCTCTCTGGTCTCAACACTCTGTCTGATTTTGGATTTTTTTTTTTTTTTTTTTTTCCAAAATCAGACTTGACACCAGAGAGGCTGAATACCGCACTGAGTCAATGCGGTCTTAGCCTCTCTGGTCTCAACACTGTCTGATTTTGGATTTTTTTTTTTTTTCCAAAATCAGACTTGACACCAGAGAGGCTGAATACCGCACTGAGTCAATGCGGTCTTAGCCTCTCTGGTGTCAACACTGTGTCTGATTTTGGATTTTTTTTTTTTTTTCCAAAATCAGACTTGACACCAGAGAGGCTGAATACCGCACTGAGTCAATGCGGTCTTAGCCTCTCTGGTCTCAACACTCTGTCTGATTTTGGATTTTTTTTTTTTTCCAAAATCAGACTTGACACCAGAGAGGCTGAATACCGCACTCAGTCAATGCGGTCTTAGCCTCTCTGGTCTCAACACTCTGTCTGATTTTGGATTTATTTTAATTTTTTTCCAAAATCAGACTTGACACCAGAGAGGCTGAATACCGCACTGAGTCAATGCGGTCTTAGCCTCTCTGGTGTCAACACTCTGTCTGATTTTGGATTTTTTTTTTTTTTTTCCAAAATCAGACTTGACACCAGAGAGGCTGAATACCGCACTGAGTCAATGCGGTCTTAGCCTCTCTGGTGTCAACACTCTGTCTGATTTTGGATTTTTTTTTTTTTTTTCCAAAATCAGACTTGACACCAGAGAGGCTGAATACCGCACTGAGTCAATGCGGTCTTAGCCTCTCTGGTCTCAACACTCTGTCTGATTTTGGATTTTTTTTTTTTTTTTTCCAAAATCAGACTTGACACCAGAGAGGCTGCATACCGCACTGAGTCAATGCGCTCTTAGCCTCTCTGGTCTCAACACTCTGTCTGATTTTGGATTTTTTTTTTCCAAAATCAGACTTGACACCAGAGAGGCTGAATACCGCACTGAGTCAATGCGGTCTTAGCCTCTCTGGTGTCAACACTCTGTCTGATTTTGGATTTTTTTTTTTTTTTTTCCAAAATCAGACTTGACACCAGAGAGGCTGAATACCGCACTGAGTCAATGCGGTCTTAGCCTCTCTGGTCTCAACACTCTGTCTGATTTTGGATTTTTTTTTTTTTTTTTTTTCCAAAATCAGACTTGACACCAGAGAGGCTGAATACCGCACTGAGTCAATGCGGTCTTAGCCTCTCTGGTGTCAACACTCTGTCTGATTTTGGATTTTTTTTTTTTTTTTTCCAAAATCAGACTTGACACCAGAGAGGCTGAATACCGCACTGAGTCAATGCGGTCTTAGCCTCTCTGGTCTCAACACTCTGTCTGATTTTGGATTTTTTTTTTTTTTTTTTTTTCCAAAATCAGACTTGACACCAGAGAGGCTGAATACCGCACTGAGTCAATGCGGTCTTAGCCTCTCTGGTGTCAACACTCTGTCTGATTTTGGATTTTTTTTTTTTTTTTTTTTTCCAAAATCAGACTTGACACCAGAGAGGCTGAATACCGCACTGAGTCAATGCGGTCTTAGCCTCTCTGGTCTCAACACTCTGTCTGATTTTGGATTTTTTTTTTTTTTCCAAAATCAGACTACTTGACACCAGAGAGGCTGCATACCGCACTGAGTCAATGCGCTCTTAGCCTCTCTGGTCTCAACACTCTGTCTGATTTTGGATTTTTTTTTTTCCAAAATCAGACTACTTGACACCAGAGAGGCTGAATACCGCACTGAGTCAATGCGGTCTTAGCCTCTCTGGTCTCAACACTGTCTGATTTTGGATTTTTTTTTTTTTTCCAAAATCAGACTTGACACCAGAGAGGCTGAATACCGCACTGAGTCAATGCGGTCTTAGCCTCTCTGGTGTCAACACTGTGTCTGATTTTGGATTTTTTTTTTTTTTTCCAAAATCAGACTTGACACCAGAGAGGCTGAATACCGCACTGAGTCAATGCGGTCTTAGCCTCTCTGGTCTCAACACTCTGTCTGATTTTGGATTTTTTTTTTTTTCCAAAATCAGACTTGACACCAGAGAGGCTGAATACCGCACTGAGTCAATGCGGTCTTAGCCTCTCTGGTCTCAACACTCTGTCTGATTTTGGATTTATTTTAATTTTTTTTCCAAAATCAGACTTGACACCAGAGAGGCTGCATACCGCACTGAGTCAATGCGCTCTTAGCCTCTCTGGTCTCAACACTCTGTCTGATTTTGGATTTTTTTTTTTTTTTTCCAAAATCAGACTTGACACCAGAGAGGCTGAATACCGCACTGAGTCAATGCGGTCTTAGCCTCTCTGGTCTCAACACTGTCTGATTTTGGATTTTTTTTTTTTTTCCAAAATCAGACTTGACACCAGAGAGGCTGAATACCGCACTGAGTCAATGCGGTCTTAGCCTCTCTGGTGTCAACACTGTGTCTGATTTTGGATTTTTTTTTTTTTTTCCAAAATCAGACTTGACACCAGAGAGGCTGAATACCGCACTGAGTCAATGCGGTCTTAGCCTCTCTGGTGTCAACACTCTGTCTGATTTTGGATTTTTTTTTTTTTTTTCCAAAATCAGACTTGACACCAGAGAGGCTGAATACCGCACTGAGTCAATGCGGTCTTAGCCTCTCTGGTGTCAACACTCTGTCTGATTTTGGATTTTTTTTTTTTTTTTTTCCAAAATCAGACTTGACACCAGAGAGGCTGAATACCGCACTGAGTCAATGCGGTCTTAGCCTCTCTGGTGTCAACACTCTGTCTGATTTTGGATTTTTTTTTTTTTTTCCAAAATCAGACTTGACACCAGAGAGGCTGAATACCGCACTGAGTCAATGCGGTCTTAGCCTCTCTGGTCTCAACACTCTGTCTGATTTTGGATTTTTTTTTTTCCAAAATCAGACAACTTGACACCAGAGAGGCTGAATACCGCACTGAGTCAATGCGGTCTTAGCCTCTCTGGTCTCAACACTCTGTCTGATTTTGGATTTTTTTTTTTTTTTTTTTTTCCAAAATCAGACTTGACACCAGAGAGGCTGAATACCGCACTGAGTCAATGCGGTCTTAGCCTCTCTGGTCTCAACACTGTCTGATTTTGGATTTTTTTTTTTTTTCCAAAATCAGACTTGACACCAGAGAGGCTGAATACCGCACTGAGTCAATGCGGTCTTAGCCTCTCTGGTGTCAACACTGTGTCTGATTTTGGATTTTTTTTTTTTTTTTCCAAAATCAGACTTGACACCAGAGAGGCTGAATACCGCACTGAGTCAATGCGGTCTTAGCCTCTCTGGTCTCAACACTCTGTCTGATTTTGGATTTTTTTTTTTTTTTTTTTTTCCAAAATCAGACTTGACACCAGAGAGGCTGAATACCGCACTGAGTCAATGCGGTCTTAGCCTCTCTGGTGTCAACACTCTGTCTGATTTTGGATTTTTTTTTTTTTTTTCCAAAATCAGACTTGACACCAGAGAGGCTGAATACCGCACTGAGTCAATGCGGTCTTAGCCTCTCTGGTCTCAACACTCTGTCTGATTTTGGATTTTTTTTTTTTTTTTTTTTTCCAAAATCAGACTTGACACCAGAGAGGCTGAATACCGCACTGAGTCAATGCGGTCTTAGCCTCTCTGGTCTCAACACTCTGTCTGATTTTGGATTTTTTTTTTTTTCCAAAATCAGACTACTTGACACCAGAGAGGCTGCATACCGCACTGAGTCAATGCGCTCTTAGCCTCTCTGGTCTCAACACTCTGTCTGATTTTGGATTTTTTTTTTTCCAAAATCAGACTACTTGACACCAGAGAGGCTGAATACCGCACTGAGTCAATGCGGTCTTAGCCTCTCTGGTCTCAACACTGTCTGATTTTGGATTTTTTTTTTTTTTCCAAAATCAGACTTGACACCAGAGAGGCTGAATACCGCACTGAGTCAATGCGGTCTTAGCCTCTCTGGTCTCAACACTCTGTCTGATTTTGGATTTTTTTTTTTTTTTTTCCAAAATCAGACTTGACACCAGAGAGGCTGCATACCGCACTGAGTCAATGCGCTCTTAGCCTCTCTGGTCTCAACACTCTGTCTGATTTTGGATTTTTTTTTTTTCCAAAATCAGACTACTTGACACCAGAGAGGCTGAATACCGCACTGAGTCAATGCGGTCTTAGCCTCTCTGGTCTCAACACTCTGTCTGATTTTGGATTTTTTTTTTTTTTTTTTTTTCCAAAATCAGACTTGACACCAGAGAGGCTGAATACCGCACTGAGTCAATGCGGTCTTAGCCTCTCTGGTCTCAACACTGTCTGATTTTGGATTTTTTTTTTTTTTTCCAAAATCAGACTTGACACCAGAGAGGCTGAATACCGCACTGAGTCAATGCGGTCTTAGCCTCTCTGGTCTCAACACTCTGTCTGCTTTTGGATTTTTTTTTTTTTCCAAAATCAGACTTGACACCAGAGAGGCTGAATACCGCACTGAGTCAATGCGGTCTTAGCCTCTCTGGTCTCAACACTCTGTCTGATTTTGGATTTATTTTAATTTTTTTCCAAAATCAGACTTGACACCAGAGAGGCTGAATACCGCACTGAGTCAATGCGGTCTTAGCCTCTCTGGTGTCAACACTCTGTCTGATTTTGGATTTTTTTTTTTTTTTTCAAAAATCAGACTTGACACCAGAGAGGCTGAATACCGCACTGAGTCAATGCGGTCTTAGCCTCTCTGGTGTCAACACTCTGTCTGATTTTGGTTTTTTTTTTTTTTTTTTCCAAAATCAGACTTGACACCAGAGAGGCTGCATACCGCACTGAGTCAATGCGCTCTTAGCCTCTCTGGTCTCAACACTCTGTCTGATTTTGGATTTTTTTTTTTTTTTTCCAAAATCAGACTTGACACCAGAGAGGCTGAATACCGCACTGAGTCAATGCGGTCTTAGCCTCTCTGGTCTCAACACTGTCTGATTTTGGATTTTTTTTTTTTTTCCAAAATCAGACTTGACACCAGAGAGGCTGAATACCGCACTGAGTCAATGCGGTCTTAGCCTCTCTGGTGTCAACACTGTGTCTGATTTTGGATTTTTTTTTTTTTTTCCAAAATCAGACTTGACACCAGAGAGGCTGAATACCGCACTGAGTCAATGCGGTCTTAGCCTCTCTGGTGTCAACACTCTGTCTGATTTTGGATTTTTTTTTTTTTTTTCCAAAATCAGACTTGACACCAGAGAGGCTGCATACCGCACTGAGTCAATGCGCTCTTAGCCTCTCTGGTCTCAACACTCTGTCTGATTTTGGATTTTTTTTTTTCCAAAATCAGACTACTTGACACCAGAGAGGCTGAATACCGCACTGAGTCAATGCGGTCTTAGCCTCTCTGGTCTCAACACTCTGTCTGATTTTGGATTTTTTTTTTTTTTTTTTTTCCAAAATCAGACTTGACACCAGAGAGGCTGAATACCGCACTGAGTCAATGCGGTCTTAGCCTCTCTGGTCTCAACACTGTCTGATTTTGGATTTTTTTTTTTTTTCCAAAATCAGACTTGACACCAGAGAGGCTGAATACCGCACTGAGTCAATGCGGTCTTAGCCTCTCTGGTGTCAACACTGTGTCTGATTTTGGATTTTTTTTTTTTTTTCCAAAATCAGACTTGACACCAGAGAGGCTGAATACCGCACTGAGTCAATGCGGTCTTAGCCTCTCTGGTCTCAACACTCTGTCTGATTTTGGATTTTTTTTTTTTTCCAAAATCAGACTTGACACCAGAGAGGCTGAATACCGCACTCAGTCAATGCGGTCTTAGCCTCTCTGGTCTCAACACTCTGTCTGATTTTGGATTTATTTTAATTTTTTTCCAAAATCAGACTTGACACCAGAGAGGCTGAATACCGCACTGAGTCAATGCGGTCTTAGCCTCTCTGGTGTCAACACTCTGTCTGATTTTGGATTTTTTTTTTTTTTTTCCAAAATCAGACTTGACACCAGAGAGGCTGAATACCGCACTGAGTCAATGCGGTCTTAGCCTCTCTGGTGTCAACACTCTGTCTGATTTTGGATTTTTTTTTTTTTTTTCCAAAATCAGACTTGACACCAGAGAGGCTGAATACCGCACTGAGTCAATGCGGTCTTAGCCTCTCTGGTCTCAACACTCTGTCTGATTTTGGATTTTTTTTTTTTTTTTTCCAAAATCAGACTTGACACCAGAGAGGCTGCATACCGCACTGAGTCAATGCGCTCTTAGCCTCTCTGGTCTCAACACTCTGTCTGATTTTGGATTTTTTTTTTCCAAAATCAGACTTGACACCAGAGAGGCTGAATACCGCACTGAGTCAATGCGGTCTTAGCCTCTCTGGTGTCAACACTCTGTCTGATTTTGGATTTTTTTTTTTTTTTTTCCAAAATCAGACTTGACACCAGAGAGGCTGAATACCGCACTGAGTCAATGCGGTCTTAGCCTCTCTGGTCTCAACACTCTGTCTGATTTTGGATTTTTTTTTTTTTTTTTTTTCCAAAATCAGACTTGACACCAGAGAGGCTGAATACCGCACTGAGTCAATGCGGTCTTAGCCTCTCTGGTGTCAACACTCTGTCTGATTTTGGATTTTTTTTTTTTTTTTTCCAAAATCAGACTTGACACCAGAGAGGCTGAATACTGCACTGAGTCAATGCGGTCTTAGCCTCTCTGGTCTCAACACTCTGTCTGATTTTGGATTTTTTTTTTTTTTTTTTTTTCCAAAATCAGACTTGACACCAGAGAGGCTGAATACCGCACTGAGTCAATGCGGTCTTAGCCTCTCTGGTGTCAACACTCTGTCTGATTTTGGATTTTTTTTTTTTTTTTTTTTTCCAAAATCAGACTTGACACCAGAGAGGCTGAATACCGCACTGAGTCAATGCGGTCTTAGCCTCTCTGGTCTCAACACTCTGTCTGATTTTGGATTTTTTTTTTTTTCCAAAATCAGACTACTTGACACCAGAGAGGCTGCATACCGCACTGAGTCAATGCGCTCTTAGCCTCTCTGGTCTCAACACTCTGTCTGATTTTGGATTTTTTTTTTTCCAAAATCAGACTACTTGACACCAGAGAGGCTGAATACCGCACTGAGTCAATGCGGTCTTAGCCTCTCTGGTCTCAACACTGTCTGATTTTGGATTTTTTTTTTTTTTCCAAAATCAGACTTGACACCAGAGAGGCTGAATACCGCACTGAGTCAATGCGGTCTTAGCCTCTCTGGTGTCAACACTGTGTCTGATTTTGGATTTTTTTTTTTTTTTCCAAAATCAGACTTGACACCAGAGAGGCTGAATACCGCACTGAGTCAATGCGGTCTTAGCCTCTCTGGTCTCAACACTCTGTCTGATTTTGGATTTTTTTTTTTTTCCAAAATCAGACTTGACACCAGAGAGGCTGAATACCGCACTGAGTCAATGCGGTCTTAGCCTCTCTGGTCTCAACACTCTGTCTGATTTTGGATTTATTTTAATTTTTTTTCCAAAATCAGACTTGACACCAGAGAGGCTGCATACCGCACTGAGTCAATGCGCTCTTAGCCTCTCTGGTCTCAACACTCTGTCTGATTTTGGATTTTTTTTTTTTTTTTCCAAAATCAGACTTGACACCAGAGAGGCTGAATACCGCACTGAGTCAATGCGGTCTTAGCCTCTCTGGTCTCAACACTGTCTGATTTTGGATTTTTTTTTTTTTTCCAAAATCAGACTTGACACCAGAGAGGCTGAATACCGCACTGAGTCAATGCGGTCTTAGCCTCTCTGGTGTCAACACTGTGTCTGATTTTGGATTTTTTTTTTTTTTTCCAAAATCAGACTTGACACCAGAGAGGCTGAATACCGCACTGAGTCAATGCGGTCTTAGCCTCTCTGGTGTCAACACTCTGTCTGATTTTGGATTTTTTTTTTTTTTTTTCCAAAATCAGACTTGACACCAGAGAGGCTGAATACCGCACTGAGTCAATGCGGTCTTAGCCTCTCTGGTGTCAACACTCTGTCTGATTTTGGATTTTTTTTTTTTTTTTTTCCAAAATCAGACTTGACACCAGAGAGGCTGAATACCGCACTGAGTCAATGCGGTCTTAGCCTCTCTGGTGTCAACACTCTGTCTGATTTTGGATTTTTTTTTTTTTTTCCAAAATCAGACTTGACACCAGAGAGGCTGAATACCGCACTGAGTCAATGCGGTCTTAGCCTCTCTGGTCTCAACACTCTGTCTGATTTTGGATTTTTTTTTTTCCAAAATCAGACTACTTGACACCAGAGAGGCTGAATACCGCACTGAGTCAATGCGGTCTTAGCCTCTCTGGTCTCAACACTCTGTCTGATTTTGGATTTTTTTTTTTTTTTTTTTTTCCAAAATCAGACTTGACACCAGAGAGGCTGAATACCGCACTGAGTCAATGCGGTCTTAGCCTCTCTGGTCTCAACACTGTCTGATTTTGGATTTTTTTTTTTTTTCCAAAATCAGACTTGACACCAGAGAGGCTGAATACCGCACTGAGTCAATGCGGTCTTAGCCTCTCTGGTGTCAACACTGTGTCTGATTTTGGATTTTTTTTTTTTTTTTCCAAAATCAGACTTGACACCAGAGAGGCTGAATACCGCACTGAGTCAATGCGGTCTTAGCCTCTCTGGTCTCAACACTCTGTCTGATTTTGGATTTTTTTTTTTTTCCAAAATCAGACTTGACACCAGAGAGGCTGAATACCGCACTGAGTCAATGCGGTCTTAGCCTCTCTGGTCTCAACACTCTGTCTGATTTTGGATTTATTTTAATTTTTTTCCAAAATCAGACTTGACACCAGAGAGGCTGAATACCGCACTGAGTCAATGCAGTCTTAGCCTCTCTGGTGTCAACACTCTGTCTGATTTTGGATTTTTTTTTTTTTTTTCCAAAATCAGACTTGACACCAGAGAGGCTGAATACCGCACTGAGTCAATGCGGTCTTAGCCTCTCTGGTGTCAACACTCTGTCTGATTTTGGATTTTTTTTTTTTTTTTTTCCAAAATCAGACTTGACACCAGAGAGGCTGCATACCGCACTGAGTCAATGCGCTCTTAGCCTCTCTGGTCTCAACACTCTGTCTGATTTTGGATTTTTTTTTTTTTTTTCCAAAATCAGACTTGACACCAGACCGCACTGAGTCAATGCGGTCTTAGCCTCTCTGGTCTCAACACTGTCTGATTTTGGATTTTTTTTTTTTTTTCCAAAATCAGACTTGACACCAGAGAGGCTGAATACCGCACTGAGTCAATGCGGTCTTAGCCTCTCTGGTGTCAACACTGTGTCTGATTTTGGATTTTTTTTTTTTTTTCCAAAATCAGACTTGACACCAGAGAGGCTGAATACCGCACTGAGTCAATGCGGTCTTAGCCTCTCTGGTGTCAACACTCTGTCTGATTTTGGATTTTTTTTTTTTTTTTCCAAAATCAGACTTGACACCAGAGAGGCTGCATACCGCACTGAGTCAATGCGCTCTTAGCCTCTCTGGTCTCAACACTCTGTCTGATTTTGGATTTTTTTTTTTTTTTTTTTTCCAAAATCAGACTTGACACCAGAGAGGCTGAATACCGCACTGAGTCAATGCGGTCTTAGCCTCTCTGGTCTCAACACTGTCTGATTTTGGATTTTTTTTTTTTTTCCAAAATCAGACTTGACACCAGAGAGGCTGAATACCGCACTGAGTCAATGCGGTCTTAGCCTCTCTGGTGTCAACACTGTGTCTGATTTTGGATTTTTTTTTTTTTTTTCCAAAATCAGACTTGACACCAGAGAGGCTGAATACCGCACTGAGTCAATGCGGTCTTAGCCTCTCTGGTCTCAACACTCTGTCTGATTTTGGATTTTTTTTTTTTTTCCAAAATCAGACTTGACACCAGAGAGGCTGAATACCGCACTCAGTCAATGCGGTCTTAGCCTCTCTGGTCTCAACACTCTGTCTGATTTTGGATTTATTTTAATTTTTTTCCAAAATCAGACTTGACACCAGAGAGGCTGAATACCGCACTGAGTCAATGCGGTCTTAGCCTCTCTGGTGTCAACACTCTGTCTGATTTTGGATTTTTTTTTTTTTTTTCCAAAATCAGACTTGACACCAGAGAGGCTGAATACCGCACTGAGTCAATGCGGTCTTAGCCTCTCTGGTGTCAACACTCTGTCTGATTTTGGATTTTTTTTTTTTTTTTTCCAAAATCAGACTTGACACCAGAGAGGCTGCATACCGCACTGAGTCAATGCGCTCTTAGCCTCTCTGGTCTCAACACTCTGTCTGATTTTGGATTTTTTTTTTTTTTTTCCAAAATCAGACTTGACACCAGAGAGGCTGAATACCGCACTGAGTCAATGCGGTCTTAGCCTCTCTGGTCTCAACACTCTGTCTGATTTTGGATTTTTTTTTTTTTTCCAAAATCAGACTTGACACCAGAGAGGCTGAATACCGCACTGAGTCAATGCGGTCTTAGCCTCTCTGGTCTCAACACTCTGTCTGATTTTGGATTTTTTTTTTTTTTTTTCCAAAATCAGACTTGACACCAGAGAGGCTGAATACCGCACTGAGTCAATGCGGTCTTAGCCTCTCTGGTGTCAACACTCTGTCTGATTTTGGATTTTTTTTTTTTTTTTCCAAAATCAGACTTGACACCAGAGAGGCTGAATACCGCACTGAGTCAATGCGGTCTTAGCCTCTCTGGTGTCAACACTGTGTCTGATTTTGGATTTTTTTTTTTTTTCCAAAATCAGACTTGACACCAGAGAGGCTGAATACCGCACTGAGTCAATGCGGTCTTAGCCTCTCTGGTCTCAACACTCTGTCTGATTTTGGATTTTTTTTTTTTTTTTTCCAAAATCAGACTTGACACCAGAGAGGCTGCATACCGCACTGAGTCAATGCGCTCTTAGCCTCTCTGGTCTCAACACTCTGTCTGATTTTGGATTTTTTTTTCTCCAAAATCAGACTTGACACCAGAGAGGCTGAATACCGCACTGAGTCAATGCGGTCTTAGCCTCTCTGGTGTCAACACTCTGTCTGATTTTGGATTTTTTTTTTTTTTTTTCCAAAATCAGACTTGACACCAGAGAGGCTGAATACCGCACTGAGTCAATGCGGTCTTAGCCTCTCTGGTCTCAACACTCTGTCTGATTTTGGATTTTTTTTTTTTTTTTTTTTCCAAAATCAGACTTGACACCAGAGAGGCTGAATACCGCACTGAGTCAATGCGGTCTTAGCCTCTCTGGTGTCAACACTCTGTCTGATTTTGGATTTTTTTTTTTTTTTTTCCAAAATCAGACTTGACACCAGAGAGGCTGAATACCGCACTGAGTCAATGCGGTCTTAGCCTCTCTGGTCTCAACACTCTGTCTGATTTTGGATTTTTTTTTTTTTTTTTTTTTTCCAAAATCAGACTTGACACCAGAGAGGCTGAATACCGCACTGAGTCAATGCGGTCTTAGCCTCTCTGGTCTCAACACTCTGTCTGATTTTGGATTTTTTTTTTCTTCCCAAAATCAGACTACTTGACACCAGAGAGGCTGCATACCGCACTGAGTCAATGCGCTCTTAGCCTCTCTGGTCTCAACACTCTGTCTGATTTTGGATTTTTTTTTTTTCCAAAATCAGACTACTTGACACCAGAGAGGCTGAATACCGCACTGAGTCAATGCGGTCTTAGCCTCTCTGGTCTCAACACTGTCTGATTTTGGATTTTTTTTTTTTTTTCCAAAATCAGACTTGACACCAGAGAGGCTGAATACCGCACTGAGTCAATGCGGTCTTAGCCTCTCTGGTGTCAACACTGTGTCTGATTTTGGATTTTTTTTTTTTTTTCCAAAATCAGACTTGACACCAGAGAGGCTGAATACCGCACTGAGTCAATGCGGTCTTAGCCTCTCTGGTCTCAACACTCTGTCTGATTTTGGATTTTTTTTTTTTTCCAAAATCAGACTTGACACCAGAGAGGCTGAATACCGCACTGAGTCAATGCGGTCTTAGCCTCTCTGGTCTCAACACTCTGTCTGATTTTGGATTTATTTTAATTTTTTTCCAAAATCAGACTTGACACCAGAGAGGCTGAATACCGCACTGAGTCAATGCGGTCTTAGCCTCTCTGGTGTCAACACTCTGTCTGATTTTGGATTTTTTTTTTTTTTTTCCAAAATCAGACTTGACACCAGAGAGGCTGAATACCGCACTGAGTCAATGCGGTCTTAGCCTCTCTGGTGTCAACACTCTGTCTGATTTTGGATTTTTTTTTTTTTTTTTTCCAAAATCAGACTTGACACCAGAGAGGCTGCATACCGCACTGAGTCAATGCGCTCTTAGCCTCTCTGGTCTCAACACTCTGTCTGATTTTGGATTTTTTTTTTTTTTTTCCAAAATCAGACTTGACACCAGAGAGGCTGAATACCGCACTGAGTCAATGCGGTCTTAGCCTCTCTGGTCTCAACACTGTCTGATTTTGGATTTTTTTTTTTTTTCCAAAATCAGACTTGACACCAGAGAGGCTGAATACCGCACTGAGTCAATGCGGTCTTAGCCTCTCTGGTGTCAACACTGTGTCTGATTTTGGATTTTTTTTTTTTTTTCCAAAATCAGACTTGACACCAGAGAGGCTGAATACCGCACTGAGTCAATGCGGTCTTAGCCTCTCTGGTGTCAACACTCTGTCTGATTTTGGATTTTTTTTTTTTTTTTCCAAAATCAGACTTGACACCAGAGAGGCTGAATACCGCACTGAGTCAATGCGGTCTTAGCCTCTCTGGTGTCAACACTCTGTCTGATTTTGGATTTTTTTTTTTTTTTTTTCCAAAATCAGACTTGACACCAGAGAGGCTGAATACCGCACTGAGTCAATGCGGTCTTAGCCTCTCTGGTGTCAACACTCTGTCTGATTTTGGATTTTTTTTTTTTTTTCCAAAATCAGACTTGACACCAGAGAGGCTGAATACCGCACTGAGTCAATGCGGTCTTAGCCTCTCTGGTCTCAACACTCTGTCTGATTTTGGATTTTTTTTTTTTTTTTTCCAAAATCAGACTTGACACCAGAGAGGCTGCATACCGCACTGAGTCAATGCGCTCTTAGCCTCTCTGGTCTCAACACTCTGTCTGATTTTGGATTTTTTTTTTTCCAAAATCAGACTACTTGACACCAGAGAGGCTGAATACCGCACTGAGTCAATGCGGTCTTAGCCTCTCTGGTCTCAACACTCTGTCTGATTTTGGATTTTTTTTTTTTTTTTTTTTCCAAAATCAGACTTGACACCAGAGAGGCTGAATACCGCACTGAGTCAATGCGGTCTTAGCCTCTCTGGTCTCAACACTGTCTGATTTTGGATTTTTTTTTTTTTTTCCAAAATCAGACTTGACACCAGAGAGGCTGAATACCGCACTGAGTCAATGCGGTCTTAGCCTCTCTGGTGTCAACACTGTGTCTGATTTTGGATTTTTTTTTTTTTTTCCAAAATCAGACTTGACACCAGAGAGGCTGAATACCGCACTGAGTCAATGCGGTCTTAGCCTCTCTGGTCTCAACACTCTGTCTGATTTTGGATTTTTTTTTTTTTCCAAAATCAGACTTGACACCAGAGAGGCTGAATACCGCACTGAGTCAATGCGGTCTTAGCCTCTCTGGTCTCAACACTCTGTCTGATTTTGGATTTATTTTAATTTTTTCCCAAAATCAGACTTGACACCAGAGAGGCTGAATACCGCACTGAGTCAATGCGGTCTTAGCCTCTCTGGTGTCAACACTCTGTCTGATTTTGGATTTTTTTTTTTTTTTTCCAAAATCAGACTTGACACCAGAGAGGCTGAATACCGCACTGAGTCAATGCGGTCTTAGCCTCTCTGGTGTCAACACTCTGTCTGATTTTGGATTTTTTTTTTTTTTTTTTCCAAAATCAGACTTGACACCAGAGAGGCTGCATACCGCACTGAGTCAATGCGCTCTTAGCCTCTCTGGTCTCAACACTCTGTCTGATTTTGGATTTTTTTTTTTTTTTTCCAAAATCAGACTTGACACCAGAGAGGCTGAATACCGCACTGAGTCAATGCGGTCTTAGCCTCTCTGGTGTCAACACTCTGTCTGATTTTGGATTTTTTTTTTTTTTCCAAAATCAGACTTGACACCAGAGAGGCTGAATACCGCACTGAGTCAATGCGGTCTTAGCCTCTCTGGTGTCAACACTCTGTCTGATTTTGGATTTTTTTTTTTTTTCCAAAATCAGACTTGACACCAGAGAGGCTGAATACCGCACTGAGTCAATGCGGTCTTAGCCTCTCTGGTCTCAACACTCTGTCTGATTTTGGATTTATTTTTATTTTTTTCCAAAATCAGACTTGACACCAGAGAGGCTGAATACCGCACTGAGTCAATGCGGTCTTAGCCTCTCTGGTGTCAACACTCTGTCTGATTTTGGATTTTTTTTTTTTTTTTCCAAAATCAGACTTGACACCAGAGAGGCTGAATACCGCACTGAGTCAATGCGGTCTTAGCCTCTCTGGTGTCAACACTCTGTCTGATTTTGGATTTTTTTTTTTTTTTCCAAAATCAGACTTGACACCAGAGAGGCTGAATACCGCACTGAGTCAATGCGGTCTTAGCCTCTCTGGTCTCAACACTCTGTCTGATTTTGGATTTTTTTTTTTTTTTTTCCAAAATCAGACTTGACACCAGAGAGGCTGAATACCGCACTGAGTCAATGCGGTCTTAGCCTCTCTGGTGTCAACACTCTGTCTGATTTTGGATTTTTTTTTTTTTTTTCCAAAATCAGACTTGACACCAGAGAGGCTGAATACCGCACTGAGTCAATGCGGTCTTAGCCTCTCTGGTGTCAACACTCTGTCTGATTTTGGATTTTTTTTTTTTTTTCCAAAATCAGACTTGACACCAGAGAGGCTGAATACCGCACTGAGTCAATGCGGTCTTAGCCTCTCTGGTCTCAACACTCTGTCTGATTTTGGATTTTTTTTTTTTTTTTTCCAAAATCAGACTTGACACCAGAGAGGCTGAATACCGCACTGAGTCAATGCGGTCTTAGCCTCTCTGGTGTCAACACTCTGTCTGATTTTGGATTTTTTTTTTTTTTTTCCAAAATCAGACTTGACACCAGAGAGGCTGAATACCGCACTGAGTCAATGCGGTCTTAGCCTCTCTGGTGTCAACACTCTGTCTGATTTTGGATTTTTTTTTTTTTTCCAAAATCAGACTTGACACCAGAGAGGCTGAATACCGCACTGAGTCAATGCGGTCTTAGCCTCTCTGGTCTCAACACTCTGTCTGATTTTGGATTTTTTTTTTTTTTTTTCCAAAATCAGACTTGACACCAGAGAGGCTGCATACCGCACTGAGTCAATGCGCTCTTAGCCTCTCTGGTCTCAACACTCTGTCTGATTTTGGATTTTTTTTTTTTTTTTTTCCAAAATCAGACTTGACACCAGAGAGGCTGCATACCGCACTGAGTCAATGCGCTCTTAGCCTCTCTGGTCTCAACACTCTGTCTGATTTTGGATTTTTTTTTTTTTTTTCCAAAATCAGACTTGACACCAGAGAGGCTGAATACCGCACTGAGTCAATGCGGTCTTAGCCTCTCTGGTGTCAACACTCTGTCTGATTTTGGATTTTTTTTTTTTTTCCAAAATCAGACTTGACACCAGAGAGGCTGAATACCGCACTGAGTCAATGCGGTCTTAGCCTCTCTGGTGTCAACACTCTGTCTGATTTTGGATTTTTTTTTTTTTTCCAAAATCAGACTTGACACCAGAGAGGCTGAATACCGCACTGAGTCAATGCGGTCTTAGCCTCTCTGGTCTCAACACTCTGTCTGATTTTGGATTTATTTTTATTTTTTTCCAAAATCAGACTTGACACCAGAGAGGCTGAATACCGCACTGAGTCAATGCGGTCTTAGCCTCTCTGGTGTCAACACTCTGTCTGATTTTGGATTTTTTTTTTTTTTTTCCAAAATCAGACTTGACACCAGAGAGGCTGAATACCGCACTGAGTCAATGCGGTCTTAGCCTCTCTGGTGTCAACACTCTGTCTGATTTTGGATTTTTTTTTTTTTTCCAAAATCAGACTTGACACCAGAGAGGCTGAATACCGCACTGAGTCAATGCGGTCTTAGCCTCTCTGGTCTCAACACTCTGTCTGATTTTGGATTTTTTTTTTTTTTTTTCCAAAATCAGACTTGACACCAGAGAGGCTGAATACCGCACTGAGTCAATGCGGTCTTAGCCTCTCTGGTGTCAACACTCTGTCTGATTTTGGATTTTTTTTTTTTTTTTCCAAAATCAGACTTGACACCAGAGAGGCTGAATATCGCACTGAGTCAATGCGGTCTTAGCCTCTCTGGTGTCAACACTCTGTCTGATTTTGGATTTTTTTTTTTTTTTCCAAAATCAGACTTGACACCAGAGAGGCTGAATACCGCACTGAGTCAATGCGGTCTTAGCCTCTCTGGTCTCAACACTCTGTCTGATTTTGGATTTTTTTTTTTTTTTTTCCAAAATCAGACTTGACACCAGAGAGGCTGAATACCGCACTGAGTCAATGCGGTCTTAGCCTCTCTGGTGTCAACACTCTGTCTGATTTTGGATTTTTTTTTTTTTTTTCCAAAATCAGACTTGACACCAGAGAGGCTGAATACCGCACTGAGTCAATGCGGTCTTAGCCTCTCTGGTGTCAACACTCTGTCTGATTTTGGATTTTTTTTTTTTTTTCCAAAATCAGACTTGACACCAGAGAGGCTGAATACCGCACTGAGTCAATGCGGTCTTAGCCTCTCTGGTCTCAACACTCTGTCTGATTTTGGATTTTTTTTTTTTTTTTTCCAAAATCAGACTTGACACCAGAGAGGCTGCATACCGCACTGAGTCAATGCGCTCTTAGCCTCTCTGGTCTCAACACTCTGTCTGATTTTGGATTTTTTTTTTTCCAAAATCAGACTTGACACCAGAGAGGCTGAATACCGCACTGAGTCAATGCGGTCTTAGCCTCTCTGGTGTCAACACTCTGTCTGATTTTGGATTTTTTTTTTTTTTTTTCCAAAATCAGACTTGACACCAGAGAGGCTGAATACCGCACTGAGTCAATGCGGTCTTAGCCTCTCTGGTCTCAACACTCTGTCTGATTTTGGATTTTGGATTTTTTTTTTTTTTTTTCCAAAATCAGACTTGACACCAGAGAGGCTGAATACCGCACTGAGTCAATGCGGTCTTAGCCTCTCTGGTCTCAACACTCTGTCTGATTTTGGATTTTTTTTTTTTTTTTTTTTTTCCAAAATCAGACTTGACACCAGAGAGGCTGAATACCGCACTGAGTCAATGCGGTCTTAGCCTCTCTGGTCTCAACACTCTGTCTGATTTTGGATTTTTTTTTTCTTCCCAAAATCAGACTACTTGACACCAGAGAGGCTGCATACCGCACTGAGTCAATGCGCTCTTAGCCTCTCTGGTCTCAACACTCTGTCTGATTTTGGATTTTTTTTTTTCCAAAATCAGACTACTTGACACCAGAGAGGCTGAATACCGCACTGAGTCAATGCGGTCTTAGCCTCTCTGGTCTCAACACTGTCTGATTTTGGATTTTTTTTTTTTTTCCAAAATCAGACTTGACACCAGAGAGGCTGAATACCGCACTGAGTCAATGCGGTCTTAGCCTCTCTGGTGTCAACACTGTGTCTGATTTTGGATTTTTTTTTTTTTTCCAAAATCAGACTTGACACCAGAGAGGCTGAATACCGCACTGAGTCAATGCGGTCTTAGCCTCTCTGGTCTCAACACTCTGTCTGATTTTGGATTTTTTTTTTTTTCCAAAATCAGACTTGACACCAGAGAGGCTGAATACCGCACTGAGTCAATGCGGTCTTAGCCTCTCTGGTCTCAACACTCTGTCTGATTTTGGATTTATTTTAATTTTTTTCCAAAATCAGACTTGACACCAGAGAGGCTGAATACCGCACTGAGTCAATGCGGTCTTAGCCTCTCTGGTGTCAACACTCTGTCTGATTTTGGATTTTTTTTTTTTTTTTCCAAAATCAGACTTGACACCAGAGAGGCTGAATACCGCACTGAGTCAATGCGGTCTTAGCCTCTCTGGTGTCAACACTCTGTCTGATTTTGGATTTTTTTTTTTTTTTTTTCCAAAATCAGACTTGACACCAGAGAGGCTGCATACCGCACTGAGTCAATGCGCTCTTAGCCTCTCTGGTCTCAACACTCTGTCTGATTTTGGATTTTTTTTTTTTTTTTTCCAAAATCAGACTTGACACCAGAGAGGCTGAATACCGCACTGAGTCAATGCGGTCTTAGCCTCTCTGGTCTCAACACTGTCTGATTTTGGATTTTTTTTTTTTTTCCAAAATCAGACTTGACACCAGAGAGGCTGAATACCGCACTGAGTCAATGCGGTCTTAGCCTCTCTGGTGTCAACACTGTGTCTGATTTTGGATTTTTTTTTTTTTTTCCAAAATCAGACTTGACACCAGAGAGGCTGAATACCGCACTGAGTCAATGCGGTCTTAGCCTCTCTGGTGTCAACACTCTGTCTGATTTTGGATTTTTTTTTTTTTTTTTCCAAAATCAGACTTGACACCAGAGAGGCTGAATACCGCACTGAGTCAATGCGGTCTTAGCCTCTCTGGTGTCAACACTCTGTCTGATTTTGGATTTTTTTTTTTTTTTTTTCCAAAATCAGACTTGACACCAGAGAGGCTGAATACCGCACTGAGTCAATGCGGTCTTAGCCTCTCTGGTGTCAACACTCTGTCTGATTTTGGATTTTTTTTTTTTTTTTCCAAAATCAGACTTGACACCAGAGAGGCTGAATACCGCACTGAGTCAATGCGGTCTTAGCCTCTCTGGTCTCAACACTCTGTCTGATTTTGGATTTTTTTTTTTTTTTTTCCAAAATCAGACTTGACACCAGAGAGGCTGCATACCGCACTGAGTCAATGCGCTCTTAGCCTCTCTGGTCTCAACACTCTGTCTGATTTTGGATTTTTTTTTTTCCAAAATCAGACTACTTGACACCAGAGAGGCTGAATACCGCACTGAGTCAATGCGGTCTTAGCCTCTCTGGTCTCAACACTCTGTCTGATTTTGGATTTTTTTTTTTTTTTTTTTTTCCAAAATCAGACTTGACACCAGAGAGGCTGAATACCGCACTGAGTCAATGCGGTCTTAGCCTCTCTGGTCTCAACACTGTCTGATTTTGGATTTTTTTTTTTTTTCCAAAATCAGACTTGACACCAGAGAGGCTGAATACCGCACTGAGTCAATGCGGTCTTAGCCTCTCTGGTGTCAACACTGTGTCTGATTTTGGATTTTTTTTTTTTTTTCCAAAATCAGACTTGACACCAGAGAGGCTGAATACCGCACTGAGTCAATGCGGTCTTAGCCTCTCTGGTCTCAACACTCTGTCTGATTTTGGATTTTTTTTTTTTTCCAAAATCAGACTTGACACCAGAGAGGCTGAATACCGCACTGAGTCAATGCGGTCTTAGCCTCTCTGGTCTCAACACTCTGTCTGATTTTGGATTTATTTTAATTTTTTTCCAAAATCAGACTTGACACCAGAGAGGCTGAATACCGCACTGAGTCAATGCGGTCTTAGCCTCTCTGGTGTCAACACTCTGTCTGATTTTGGATTTTTTTTTTTTTTTTCCAAAATCAGACTTGACACCAGAGAGGCTGAATACCGCACTGAGTCAATGCGGTCTTAGCCTCTCTGGTGTCAACACTCTGTCTGATTTTGGATTTTTTTTTTTTTTTTTTCCAAAATCAGACTTGACACCAGAGAGGCTGCATACCGCACTGAGTCAATGCGCTCTTAGCCTCTCTGGTCTCAACACTCTGTCTGATTTTGGATTTTTTTTTTTTTTTTTCCAAAATCAGACTTGACACCAGAGAGGCTGAATACCGCACTGAGTCAATGCGGTCTTAGCCTCTCTGGTGTCAACACTCTGTCTGATTTTGGATTTTTTTTTTTTTCCAAAATCAGACTTGACACCAGAGAGGCTGAATACCGCACTGAGTCAATGCGGTCTTAGCCTCTCTGGTGTCAACACTCTGTCTGATTTTGGATTTTTTTTTTTTTTCCAAAATCAGACTTGACACCAGAGAGGCTGAATACCGCACTGAGTCAATGCGGTCTTAGCCTCTCTGGTCTCAACACTCTGTCTGATTTTGGATTTATTTTTTTTTTTTTCCAAAATCAGACTTGACACCAGAGAGGCTGAATACCGCACTGAGTCAATGCGGTCTTAGCCTCTCTGGTGTCAACACTCTGTCTGATTTTGGATTTTTTTTTTTTTTTTCCAAAATCAGACTTGACACCAGAGAGGCTGAATACCGCACTGAGTCAATGCGGTCTTAGCCTCTCTGGTGTCAACACTCTGTCTGATTTTGGATTTTTTTTTTTTTTCCAAAATCAGACTTGACACCAGAGAGGCTGAATACCGCACTGAGTCAATGCGGTCTTAGCCTCTCTGGTCTCAACACTCTGTCTGATTTTGGATTTTTTTTTTTTTTTTTCCAAAATCAGACTTGACACCAGAGAGGCTGAATACCGCACTGAGTCAATGCGGTCTTAGCCTCTCTGGTGTCAACACTCTGTCTGATTTTGGATTTTTTTTTTTTTTTTCCAAAATCAGACTTGACACCAGAGAGGCTGAATACCGCACTGAGTCAATGCGGTCTTAGCCTCTCTGGTGTCAACACTCTGTCTGATTTTGGATTTTTTTTTTTTTTTCAAAAATCAGACTTGACACCAGAGAGGCTGAATACCGCACTGAGTCAATGCGGTCTTAGCCTCTCTGGTCTCAACACTCTGTCTGATTTTGGATTTTTTTTTTTTTTTTCCAAAATCACACTTGACACCAGAGAGGCTGCATACCGCACTGAGTCAATGCGCTCTTAGCCTCTCTGGTGTCAACACTGTGTCTGATTTTGGATTTTTTTTTTTTTTTCCAAAATCAGACTTGACACCAGAGAGGCTGAATACCGCACTGAGTCAATGCGGTCTTAGCCTCTCTGGTCTCAACACTCTGTCTGATTTTGGATTTTTTTTTTTTTCCAAAATCAGACTTGACACCAGAGAGGCTGAATACCGCACTGAGTCAATGCGGTCTTAGCCTCTCTGGTCTCAACACTCTGTCTGATTTTGGATTTATTTTAATTTTTTTCCAAAATCAGACTTGACACCAGAGAGGCTGAATACCGCACTGAGTCAATGCGGTCTTAGCCTCTCTGGTGTCAACACTCTGTCTGATTTTGGATTTTTTTTTTTTTTTTCCAAAATCAGACTTGACACCAGAGAGGCTGAATACCGCACTGAGTCAATGCGGTCTTAGCCTCTCTGGTGTCAACACTCTGTCTGATTTTGGATTTTTTTTTTTTTTTTTTCCAAAATCAGACTTGACACCAGAGAGGCTGCATACCGCACTGAGTCAATGCGCTCTTAGCCTCTCTGGTCTCAACACTCTGTCTAATTTTGGATTTTTTTTTTTTTTTTCCAAAATCAGACTTGACACCAGAGAGGCTGAATACCGCACTGAGTCAATGCGGTCTTAGCCTCTCTGGTCTCAACACTGTCTGATTTTGGATTTTTTTTTTTTTTCCAAAATCAGACTTGACACCAGAGAGGCTGAATACCGCACTGAGTCAATGCGGTCTTAGCCTCTCTGGTGTCAACACTGTGTCTGATTTTGGATTTTTTTTTTTTTTTCCAAAATCAGACTTGACACCAGAGAGGCTGAATACCGCACTGAGTCAATGCGGTCTTAGCCTCTCTGGTGTCAACACTCTGTCTGATTTTGGATTTTTTTTTTTTTTTTCCAAAATCAGACTTGACACCAGAGAGGCTGCATACCGCACTGAGTCAATGCGCTCTTAGCCTCTCTGGTCTCAACACTCTGTCTGATTTTGGATTTTTTTTTTTTCCAAAATCAGACTACTTGACACCAGAGAGGCTGAATACCGCACTGAGTCAATGCGGTCTTAGCCTCTCTGGTCTCAACACTCTGTCTGATTTTGGATTTTTTTTTTTTTTTTTTTTTCCAAAATCAGACTTGACACCAGAGAGGCTGAATACCGCACTGAGTCAATGCGGTCTTAGCCTCTCTGGTCTCAACACTGTCTGATTTTGGATTTTTTTTTTTTTTCCAAAATCAGACTTGACACCAGAGAGGCTGAATACCGCACTGAGTCAATGCGGTCTTAGCCTCTCTGGTGTCAACACTCTGTCTGATTTAGGATTTTTTTTTTTTTTTTCCAAAATTAGACTTGACACCAGAGAGGCTGAATACCGCACTGAGTCAATGCGGTCTTAGCCTCTCTGGTGTCAACACTCTGTCTGATTTTGGATTTTTTTTTTTTTTTTTTCCAAAATCAGACTTGACACCAGAGAGGCTGAATACCGCACTGAGTCAATGCGGTCTTAGCCTCTCTGGTGTCAACACTCTGTCTGATTTTGGATTTTTTTTTTTTTTTCCAAAATCAGACTTGACACCAGAGAGGCTGAATACCGCACTGAGTCAATGCGGTCTTAGCCTCTCTGGTCTCAACACTCTGTCTGATTTTGGATTTTTTTTTTTTTTTTTCCAAAATCAGACTTGACACCAGAGAGGCTGCATACCGCACTGAGTCAATGCGCTCTTAGCCTCTCTGGTCTCAACACTCTGTCTGATTTTGGATTTTTTTTTTTTCCAAAATCAGACTACTTGACACCAGAGAGGCTGAATACCGCACTGAGTCAATGCGGTCTTAGCCTCTCTGGTCTCAACACTCTGTCTGATTTTGGATTTTTTTTTTTTTTTTTTTTTCCAAAATCAGACTTGACACCAGAGAGGCTGAATACCGCACTGAGTCAATGCGGTCTTAGCCTCTCTGGTCTCAACACTGTCTGATTTTGGATTTTTTTTTTTTTTCCAAAATCAGACTTGACACCAGAGAGGCTGAATACCGCACTGAGTCAATGCGGTCTTAGCCTCTCTGGTGTCAACACTGTGTCTGATTTTGGATTTTTTTTTTTTTTTCCAAAATCAGACTTGACACCAGAGAGGCTGAATACCGCACTGAGTCAATGCGGTCTTAGCCTCTCTGGTCTCAACACTCTGTCTGATTTTGGATTTTTTTTTTTTTCCAAAATCAGACTTGACACCAGAGAGGCTGAATACCGCACTGAGTCAATGCGGTCTTAGCCTCTCTGGTCTCAACACTCTGTCTGATTTTGGATTTATTTTAATTTTTTTCCAAAATCAGACTTGACACCAGAGAGGCTGAATACCGCACTGAGTCAATGCGGTCTTAGCCTCTCTGGTGTCAACACTCTGTCTGATTTTGGATTTTTTTTTTTTTTTTCCAAAATCAGACTTGACACCAGAGAGGCTGAATACCGCACTGAGTCAATGCGGTCTTAGCCTCTCTGGTGTCAACACTCTGTCTGATTTTGGATTTTTTTTTTTTTTTTTTCCAAAATCAGACTTGACACCAGAGAGGCTGCATACCGCACTGAGTCAATGCGCTCTTAGCCTCTCTGGTCTCAACACTCTGTCTGATTTTGGATTTTTTTTTTTTTTTTCCAAAATCAGACTTGACACCAGAGAGGCTGAATACCGCACTGAGTCAATGCGGTCTTAGCCTCTCTGGTCTCAACACTGTCTGATTTTGGATTTTTTTTTTTTTTCCAAAATCAGACTTGACACCAGAGAGGCTGAATACCGCACTGAGTCAATGCGGTCTTAGCCTCTCTGGTGTCAACACTGTGTCTGATTTTGGATTTTTTTTTTTTTTTCCAAAATCAGACTTGACACCAGAGAGGCTGAATACCGCACTGAGTCAATGCGGTCTTAGCCTCTCTGGTGTCAACACTCTGTCTGATTTTGGATTTTTTTTTTTTTTTTCCAAAATCAGACTTGACACCAGAGAGGCTGCATACCGCACTGAGTCAATGCGCTCTTAGCCTCTCTGGTCTCAACACTCTGTCTGATTTTGGATTTTTTTTTTTTCCAAAATCAGACTACTTGACACCAGAGAGGCTGAATACCGCACTGAGTCAATGCGGTCTTAGCCTCTCTGGTCTCAACACTCTGTCTGATTTTGGATTTTTTTTTTTTTTTTTTTTTCCAAAATCAACTTGACACCAGAGAGGCTGAATACCGCACTGAGTCAATGCGGTCTTAGCCTCTCTGGTCTCAACACTGTCTGATTTTGGATTTTTTTTTTTTTTTCCAAAATCAGACTTGACACCAGAGAGGCTGAATACCGCACTGAGTCAATGCGGTCTTAGCCTCTCTGGTGTCAACACTGTGTCTGATTTTGGATTTTTTTTTTTTTTTCCAAAATCAGACTTGACACCAGAGAGGCTGAATACCGCACTGAGTCAATGCGGTCTTAGCCTCTCTGGTGTCAACACTCTGTCTGATTTTGGATTTTTTTTTTTTTTTTCCAAAATCAGACTTGACACCAGAGAGGCTGAATACCGCACTGAGTCAATGCGGTCTTAGCCTCTCTGGTGTCAACACTCTGTCTGATTTTGGATTTTTTTTTTTTTTTTTCCAAAATCAGACTTGACACCAGAGAGGCTGAATACCGCACTGAGTCAATGCGGTCTTAGCCTCTCTGGTGTCAACACTCTGTCTGATTTTGGATTTTTTTTTTTTTTTTCCAAAATCAGACTTGACACCAGAGAGGCTGAATACCGCACTGAGTCAATGCGGTCTTAGCCTCTCTGGTCTCAACACTCTGTCTGATTTTGGATTTTTTTTTTTTTTTTTCCAAAATCAGACTTGACACCAGAGAGGCTGCATACCGCACTGAGTCAATGCGCTCTTAGCCTCTCTGGTCTCAACACTCTGTCTGATTTTGGATTTTTTTTTTTTCCAAAATCAGACTACTTGACACCAGAGAGGCTGAATACCGCACTGAGTCAATGCGGTCTTAGCCTCTCTGGTCTCAACACTCTGTCTGATTTTGGATTTTTTTTTTTTTTTTTTTTTTCCAAAATCAGACTTGACACCAGAGAGGCTGAATACCGCACTGAGTCAATGCGGTCTTAGCCTCTCTGGTCTCAACACTGTCTGATTTTGGATTTTTTTTTTTTTTCCAAAATCAGACTTGACACCAGAGAGGCTGAATACCGCACTGAGTCAATGCGGTCTTAGCCTCTCTGGTGTCAACACTGTGTCTGATTTTGGATTTTTTTTTTTTTTTTCCAAAATCAGACTTGACACCAGAGAGGCTGAATACCGCACTGAGTCAATGCGGTCTTAGCCTCTCTGGTCTCAACACTCTGTCTGATTTTGGATTTTTTTTTTTTTCCAAAATCAGACTTGACACCAGAGAGGCTGAATACCGCACTGAGTCAATGCGGTCTTAGCCTCTCTGGTCTCAACACTCTGTCTGATTTTGGATTTATTTTAATTTTTTTCCAAAATCAGACTTGACACCAGAGAGGCTGAATACCGCACTGAGTCAATGCGGTCTTAGCCTCTCTGGTGTCAACACTCTGTCTGATTTTGGATTTTTTTTTTTTTTTTTCCAAAATCAGACTTGACACCAGAGAGGCTGAATACCGCACTGAGTCAATGCGGTCTTAGCCTCTCTGGTGTCAACACTCTGTCTGATTTTGGATTTTTTTTTTTTTTTTTTCCAAAATCAGACTTGACACCAGAGAGGCTGAATACCGCACTGAGTCAATGCGGTCTTAGCCTCTCTGGTGTCAACACTCTGTCTGATTTTGGATTTTTTTTTTTTTTTCCAAAATCAGACTTGACACCAGAGAGGCTGAATACCGCACTGAGTCAATGCGGTCTTAGCCTCTCTGGTCTCAACACTCTGTCTGATTTTGGATTTTTTTTTTTTTTTTTTCCAAAATCAGACTTGACACCAGAGAGGCTGCATACCGCACTGAGTCAATGCGCTCTTAGCCTCTCTGGTCTCAACACTCTGTCTGATTTTGGATTTTTTTTTTTCCAAAATCAGACTACTTGACACCAGAGAGGCTGAATACCGCACTGAGTCAATGCGGTCTTAGCCTCTCTGGTCTCAACACTCTGTCTGATTTTGGATTTTTTTTTTTTTTTTTTTTTCCAAAATCAGACTTGACACCAGAGAGGCTGAATACCGCACTGAGTCAATGCGGTCTTAGCCTCTCTGGTCTCAACACTGTCTGATTTTGGATTTTTTTTTTTTTTTCCAAAATCAGACTTGACACCAGAGAGGCTGAATACCGCACTGAGTCAATGCGGTCTTAGCCTCTCTGGTGTCAACACTGTGTCTGATTTTGGATTTTTTTTTTTTTTTTCCAAAATCAGACTTGACACCAGAGAGGCTGAATACCGCACTGAGTCAATGCGGTCTTAGCCTCTCTGGTCTCAACACTCTGTCTGATTTTGGATTTTTTTTTTTTTCCAAAATCAGACTTGACACCAGAGAGGCTGAATACCGCACTGAGTCAATGCGGTCTTAGCCTCTCTGGTCTCAACACTCTGTCTGATTTTGGATTTATTTTAATTTTTTTCCAAAATCAGACTTGACACCAGAGAGGCTGAATACCGCACTGAGTCAATGCGGTCTTAGCCTCTCTGGTGTCAACACTCTGTCTGATTTTGGATTTTTTTTTTTTTTTTCCAAAATCAGACTTGACACCAGAGAGGCTGAATACCGCACTGAGTCAATGCGGTCTTAGCCTCTCTGGTGTCAACACTCTGTCTGATTTTGGATTTTTTTTTTTTTTTTTTCCAAAATCAGACTTGACACCAGAGAGGCTGAATACCGCACTGAGTCAATGCGGTCTTAGCCTCTCTGGTCTCAACACTGTCTGATTTTGGATTTTTTTTTTTTTTCCAAAATCAGACTTGACACCAGAGAGGCTGAATACCGCACTGAGTCAATGCGGTCTTAGCCTCTCTGGTGTCAACACTGTGTCTGATTTTGGATTTTTTTTTTTTTTTCCAAAATCAGACTTGACACCAGAGAGGCTGAATACCGCACTGAGTCAATGCGGTCTTAGCCTCTCTGGTGTCAACACTCTGTCTGATTTTGGATTTTTTTTTTTTTTTTCCAAAATCAGACTTGACACCAGAGAGGCTGCATACCGCACTGAGTCAATGCGCTCTTAGCCTCTCTGGTCTCAACACTCTGTCTGATTTTGGATTTTTTTTTTTTTCCAAAATCAGACTACTTGACACCAGAGAGGCTGAATACCGCACTGAGTCAATGCGGTCTTAGCCTCTCTGGTCTCAACACTCTGTCTGATTTTGGATTTTTTTTTTTTTTTTTTTTTCCAAAATCAGACTTGACACCAGAGAGGCTGAATACCGCACTGAGTCAATGCGGTCTTAGCCTCTCTGGTCTCAACACTGTCTGATTTTGGATTTTTTTTTTTTTTTCCAAAATCAGACTTGACACCAGAGAGGCTGAATACCGCACTGAGTCAATGCGGTCTTAGCCTCTCTGGTGTCAACACTGTGTCTGATTTTGGATTTTTTTTTTTTTTTCCAAAATCAGACTTGACACCAGAGAGGCTGAATACCGCACTGAGTCAATGCGGTCTTAGCCTCTCTGGTGTCAACACTCTGTCTGATTTTGGATTTTTTTTTTTTTTTTCCAAAATCAGACTTGACACCAGAGAGGCTGAATACCGCACTGAGTCAATGCGGTCTTAGCCTCTCTGGTGTCAACACTCTGTCTGATTTTGGATTTTTTTTTTTTTTTTTTCCAAAATCAGAATTGACACCAGAGAGGCTGAATACCGCACTGAGTCAATGCGGTCTTAGCCTCTCTGGTGTCAACACTCTGTCTGATTTTTTTTTTTTTTTTTTTTTCCAAAATCAGACTTGACACCAGAGAGGCTGAATACCGCACTGAGTCAATGCGGTCTTAGCCTCTCTGGTCTCAACACTGTCTGATTTTGGATTTTTTTTTTTTTTTCCAAAATCAGACTTGACACCAGAGAGGCTGAATACCGCACTGAGTCAATGCGGTCTTAGCCTCTCTGGTGTCAACACTGTGTCTGATTTTGGATTTTTTTTTTTTTTTCCAAAATCAGACTTGACACCAGAGAGGCTGAATACCGCACTGAGTCAATGCGGTCTTAGCCTCTCTGGTGTCAACACTCTGTCTGATTTTGGATTTTTTTTTTTTTTTTCCAAAATCAGACTTGACACCAGAGAGGCTGAATACCGCACTGAGTCAATGCGGTCTTAGCCTCTCTGGTGTCAACACTCTGTCTGATTTTGGATTTTTTTTTTTTTTTTTTCCAAAATCAGACTTGACACCAGAGAGGCTGAATACCGCACTGAGTCAATGCGGTCTTAGCCTCTCTGGTGTCAACACTCTGTCTGATTTTGGATTTTTTTTTTTTTTTCCAAAATCAGACTTGACACCAGAGAGGCTGAATACCGCACTGAGTCAATGCGGTCTTAGCCTCTCTGGTCTCAACACTCTGTCTGATTTTGGATTTTTTTTTTTTTTTTTCCAAAATCAGACTTGACACCAGAGAGGCTGCATACCGCACTGAGTCAATGCGCTCTTAGCCTCTCTGGTCTCAACACTCTGTCTGATTTTGGATTTTTTTTTTTCCAAAATCAGACTACTTGACACCAGAGAGGCTGAATACCGCACTGAGTCAATGCGGTCTTAGCCTCTCTGGTCTCAACACTCTGTCTGATTTTGGATTTTTTTTTTTTTTTTTTTTTCCAAAATCAGACTTGACACCAGAGAGGCTGAATACCGCACTGAGTCAATGCGGTCTTAGCCTCTCTGGTCTCAACACTCTGTCTGATTTTGGATTTTTTTTTTTTTCCAAAATCAGACTTGACACCAGAGAGGCTGAATACCGCACTGAGTCAATGCGGTCTTAGCCTCTCTGGTCTCAACACTCTGTCTGATTTTGGATTTATTTTAATTTTTTTCCAAAATCAGACTTGACACCAGAGAGGCTGAATACCGCACTGAGTCAATGCGGTCTTAGCCTCTCTGGTGTCAACACTCTGTCTGATTTTGGATTTTTTTTTTTTTTTTCCAAAATCAGACTTGACACCAGAGAGGCTGAATACCGCACTGAGTCAATGCGGTCTTAGCCTCTCTGGTGTCAACACTCTGTCTGATTTTGGATTTTTTTTTTTTTTTTTTCCAAAATCAGACTTGACACCAGAGAGGCTGAATACCGCACTGAGTCAATGCGGTCTTAGCCTCTCTGGTCTCAACACTGTCTGATTTTGGATTTTTTTTTTTTTTCCAAAATCAGACTTGACACCAGAGAGGCTGAATACCGCACTGAGTCAATGCGGTCTTAGCCTCTCTGGTGTCAACACTGTGTCTGATTTTGGATTTTTTTTTTTTTTTCCAAAATCAGACTTGACACCAGAGAGGCTGAATACCGCACTGAGTCAATGCGGTCTTAGCCTCTCTGGTGTCAACACTCTGTCTGATTTTGGATTTTTTTTTTTTTTTTCCAAAATCAGACTTGACACCAGAGAGGCTGCATACCGCACTGAGTCAATGCGCTCTTAGCCTCTCTGGTCTCAACACTCTGTCTGATTTTGGATTTTTTTTTTTTCCAAAATCAGACTACTTGACACCAGAGAGGCTGAATACCGCACTGAGTCAATGCGGTCTTAGCCTCTCTGGTCTCAACACTCTGTCTGATTTTGGATTTTTTTTTTTTTTTTTTTTTCCAAAATCAGACTTGACACCAGAGAGGCTGAATACCGCACTGAGTCAATGCGGTCTTAGCCTCTCTGGTCTCAACACTGTCTGATTTTGGATTTTTTTTTTTTTTTCCAAAATCAGACTTGACACCAGAGAGGCTGAATACCGCACTGAGTCAATGCGGTCTTAGCCTCTCTGGTGTCAACACTGTGTCTGATTTTGGATTTTTTTTTTTTTTTCCAAAATCAGACTTGACACCAGAGAGGCTGAATACCGCACTGAGTCAATGCGGTCTTAGCCTCTCTGGTGTCAACACTCTGTCTGATTTTGGATTTTTTTTTTTTTTTTTTCCAAAATCAGACTTGACACCAGAGAGGCTGAATACCGCACTGAGTCAATGCGGTCTTAGCCTCTCTGGTGTCAACACTCTGTCTGATTTTGGATTTTTTTTTTTTTTTCCAAAATCAGACTTGACACCAGAGAGGCTGAATACCGCACTGAGTCAATGCGGTCTTAGCCTCTCTGGTCTCAACACTCTGTCTGATTTTGGATTTTTTTTTTTTTTTTTCCAAAATCAGACTTGACACCAGAGAGGCTGCATACCGCACTGAGTCAATGCGCTCTTAGCCTCTCTGGTCTCAACACTCTGTCTGATTTTGGATTTTTTTTTTTCCAAAATCAGACTACTTGACACCAGAGAGGCTGAATACCGCACTGAGTCAATGCGGTCTTAGCCTCTCTGGTCTCAACACTCTGTCTGATTTTGGATTTTTTTTTTTTTTTTTTTTTCCAAAATCAGACTTGACACCAGAGAGGCTGAATACCGCACTGAGTCAATGCGGTCTTAGCCTCTCTGGTCTCAACACTGTCTGATTTTGGATTTTTTTTTTTTTTCCAAAATCAGACTTGACACCAGAGAGGCTGAATACCGCACTGAGTCAATGCGGTCTTAGCCTCTCTGGTGTCAACACTGTGTCTGATTTTGGATTTTTTTTTTTTTTTTCCAAAATCAGACTTGACACCAGAGAGGCTGAATACCGCACTGAGTCAATGCGGTCTTAGCCTCTCTGGTCTCAACACTCTGTCTGATTTTGGATTTTTTTTTTTTTCCAAAATCAGACTTGACACCAGAGAGGCTGAATACCGCACTGAGTCAATGCGGTCTTAGCCTCTCTGGTCTCAACACTCTGTCTGATTTTGGATTTATTTTAATTTTTTTCCAAAATCAGACTTGACACCAGAGAGGCTGAATACCGCACTGAGTCAATGCGGTCTTAGCCTCTCTGGTGTCAACACTCTGTCTGATTTTGGATTTTTTTTTTTTTTTTCCAAAATCAGACTTGACACCAGAGAGGCTGAATACCGCACTGAGTCAATGCGGTCTTAGCCTCTCTGGTGTCAACACTCTGTCTGATTTTGGATTTTTTTTTTTTTTTTTCCAAAATCAGACTTGACACCAGAGAGGCTGCATACCGCACTGAGTCAATGCGCTCTTAGCCTCTCTGGTCTCAACACTCTGTCTGATTTTGGATTTTTTTTTTTTTTTTCCAAAATCAGACTTGACACCAGAGAGGCTGAATACCGCACTGAGTCAATGCGGTCTTAGCCTCTCTGGTGTCAACACTCTGTCTGATTTTGGATTTTTTTTTTTTTTCCAAAATCAGACTTGACACCAGAGAGGCTGAATACCGCACTGAGTCAATGCGGTCTTAGCCTCTCTGGTCTCAACACTCTGTCTGATTTTGGATTTATTTTTATTTTTTTCCAAAATCAGACTTGACACCAGAGAGGCTGAATACCGCACTGAGTCAATGCGGTCTTAGCCTCTCTGGTGTCAACACTCTGTCTGATTTTGGATTTTTTTTTTTTTTTTCCAAAATCAGACTTGACACCAGAGAGGCTGAATACCGCACTGAGTCAATGCGGTCTTAGCCTCTCTGGTGTCAACACTCTGTCTGATTTTGGATTTTTTTTTTTTTTTCCAAAATCAGACTTGACACCAGAGAGGCTGAATACCGCACTGAGTCAATGCGGTCTTAGCCTCTCTGGTCTCAACACTCTGTCTGATTTTGGATTTTTTTTTTTTTTTTTTCCAAAATCAGACTTGACACCAGAGAGGCTGAATACCGCACTGAGTCAATGCGGTCTTAGCCTCTCTGGTGTCAACACTCTGTCTGATTTTGGATTTTTTTTTTTTTTTTCCAAAATCAGACTTGACACCAGAGAGGCTGAATACCGCACTGAGTCAATGCGGTCTTAGCCTCTCTGGTGTCAACACTCTGTCTGATTTTGGATTTTTTTTTTTTTTTCCAAAATCAGACTTGACACCAGAGAGGCTGAATACCGCACTGAGTCAATGCGGTCTTAGCCTCTCTGGTCTCAACACTCTGTCTGATTTTGGATTTTTTTTTTTTTTTTTCCAAAATCACACTTGACACCAGAGAGGCTGCATACCGCACTGAGTCAATGCGCTCTTAGCCTCTCTGGTGTCAACACTGTGTCTGATTTTGGATTTTTTTTTTTTTTTCCAAAATCAGACTTGACACCAGAGAGGCTGAATACCGCACTGAGTCAATGCGGTCTTAGCCTCTCTGGTCTCAACACTCTGTCTGATTTTGGATTTTTTTTTTTTTCCAAAATCAGACTTGACACCAGAGAGGCTGAATACCGCACTGAGTCAATGCGGTCTTAGCCTCTCTGGTCTCAACACTCTGTCTGATTTTGGATTTATTTTAATTTTTTTCCAAAATCAGACTTGACACCAGAGAGGCTGAATACCGCACTGAGTCAATGCGGTCTTAGCCTCTCTGGTGTCAACACTCTGTCTGATTTTGGATTTTTTTTTTTTTTTTCCAAAATCAGACTTGACACCAGAGAGGCTGAATACCGCACTGAGTCAATGCGGTCTTAGCCTCTCTGGTGTCAACACTCTGTCTGATTTTGGATTTTTTTTTTTTTTTTTTCCAAAATCAGACTTGACACCAGAGAGGCTGCATACCGCACTGAGTCAATGCGCTCTTAGCCTCTCTGGTCTCAACACTCTGTCTGATTTTGGATTTTTTTTTTTTTTTTCCAAAATCAGACTTGACACCAGAGAGGCTGAATACCGCACTGAGTCAATGCGGTCTTAGCCTCTCTGGTCTCAACACTGTCTGATTTTGGATTTTTTTTTTTTTTCCAAAATCAGACTTGACACCAGAGAGGCTGAATACCGCACTGAGTCAATGCGGTCTTAGCCTCTCTGGTGTCAACACTGTGTCTGATTTTGGATTTTTTTTTTTTTTTCCAAAATCAGACTTGACACCAGAGAGGCTGAATACCGCACTGAGTCAATGCGGTCTTAGCCTCTCTGGTGTCAACACTCTGTCTGATTTTGGTTTTTTTTTTTTTTTTCCAAAATCAGACTTGACACCAGAGAGGCTGCATACCGCACTGAGTCAATGCGCTCTTAGCCTCTCTGGTCTCAACACTCTGTCTGATTTTGGATTTTTTTTTTCCAAAATCAGACTACTTGACACCAGAGAGGCTGAATACCGCACTGAGTCAATGCGGTCTTAGCCTCTCTGGTCTCAACACTGTCTGATTTTGGATTTTTTTTTTTTTTTTTTTTTCCAAAATCAGACTTGACACCAGAGAGGCTGAATACTGCACTGAGTCAATGCGGTCTTAGCCTCTCTGGTCTCAACACTGTCTGATTTTGGATTTTTTTTTTTTTTCCAAAATCAGACTTGACACCAGAGAGGCTGAATACCGCACTGAGTCAATGCGGTCTTAGCCTCTCTGGTGTCAACACTGTGTCTGATTTTGGATTTTTTTTTTTTTTTTCCAAAATCAGACTTGACACCAGAGAGGCTGAATACCGCACTGAGTCAATGCGGTCTTAGCCTCTCTGGTCTCAACACTCTGTCTGATTTTGGATTTTTTTTTTTTTCCAAAATCAGACTTGACACCAGAGAGGCTGAATACCGCACTCAGTCAATGCGGTCTTAGCCTCTCTGGTCTCAACACTCTGTCTGATTTTGGATTTATTTTAATTTTTTTCCAAAATCAGACTTGACACCAGAGAGGCTGAATACCGCACTGAGTCAATGCGGTCTTAGCCTCTCTGGTGTCAACACTCTGTCTGATTTTGGATTTTTTTTTTTTTCAAAAATCAGACTTGACACCAGAGAGGCTGAATACCGCACTGAGTCAATGCGGTCTTAGCCTCTCTGGTCTCAACACTCTGTCTGATTTTGGATTTTTTTTTTTTTTTTTCCAAAATCAGACTTGACACCAGAGAGGCTGAATACCGCACTGAGTCAATGCGGTCTTAGCCTCTCTGGTGTCAACACTCTGTCTGATTTTGGATTTTTTTTTTTTTTTTCCAAAATCAGACTTGACACCAGAGAGGCTGAATACCGCACTGAGTCAATGCGGTCTTAGCCTCTCTGGTGTCAACACTCTGTCTGATTTTGGATTTTTTTTTTTTTTCCAAAATCAGACTTGACACCAGAGAGGCTGAATACCGCACTGAGTCAATGCGGTCTTAGCCTCTCTGGTGTCAACACTCTGTCTGATTTTGGATTTTTTTTTTTTTTCCAAAATCAGACTTGACACCAGAGAGGCTGAATACCGCACTGAGTCAATGCGGTCTTAGCCTCTCTGGTCTCAACACTCTGTCTGATTTTGGATTTTTTTTTTTTTTTTTCCAAAATCAGACTTGACACCAGAGAGGCTGCATACCGCACTGAGTCAATGCGCTCTTAGCCTCTCTGGTCTCAACACTCTGTCTGATTTTGGATTTTTTTTTTCCAAAATCAGACTTGACACCAGAGAGGCTGAATACCGCACTGAGTCAATGCGGTCTTAGCCTCTCTGGTGTCAACACTCTGTCTGATTTTGGATTTTTTTTTTTTTTTTTCCAAAATCAGACTTGACACCAGAGAGGCTGAATACCGCACTGAGTCAATGCGGTCTTAGCCTCTCTGGTCTCAACACTCTGTCTGATTTTGGATTTTTTTTTTTTTTTTTTTTTCCAAAATCAGACTTGACACCAGAGAGGCTGAATACCGCACTGAGTCAATGCGGTCTTAGCCTCTCTGGTCTCAACACTCTGTCTGATTTTGGATTTTTTTTTTTTTTTTTTTTCCAAAATCAGACTTGACACCAGAGAGGCTGAATACCGCACTGAGTCAATGCGGTCTTAGCCTCTCTGGTCTCAACACTCTGTCTGATTTTGGATTTTTTTTTTTTTCCAAAATCAGACTTGACACCAGAGAGGCTGAATACCGCACTGAGTCAATGCGGTCTTAGCCTC
Source organism: Poromitra crassiceps (assembly GCF_964638095.1). NCBI lineage: Eukaryota > Metazoa > Chordata > Actinopteri > Beryciformes > Melamphaidae > Poromitra > Poromitra crassiceps. The sequence goes on from NW_028151982.1 coordinate 75,870, forward strand.
TCTGGTGTCAACACTCTGTCTGATTTTGGATTTTTTTTTTTTTTTTCCAAAATCAGACTTGACACCAGAGAGGCTGAATACCGCACTGAGTCAATGCGGTCTTAGCCTCTCTGGTGTCAACACTCTGTCTGATTTTGGATTTTTTTTTTTTTTTTTTTCCAAAATCAGACTTGACACCAGAGAGGCTGAATACCGCACTGAGTCAATGCGGTCTTAGCCTCTCTGGTGTCAACACTCTGTCTGATTTTGGATTTTTTTTTTTTTTTCCAAAATCAGACTTGACACCAGAGAGGCTGAATACCGCACTGAGTCAATGCGGTCTTAGCCTCTCTGGTCTCAACACTCTGTCTGATTTTGGATTTTTTTTTTTTTTTTTCCAAAATCAGACTTGACACCAGAGAGGCTGCATACCGCACTGAGTCAATGCGCTCTTAGCCTCTCTGGTCTCAACACTCTGTCTGATTTTGGATTTTTTTTTTTCCAAAATCAGACTACTTGACACCAGAGAGGCTGAATACCGCACTGAGTCAATGCGGTCTTAGCCTCTCTGGTCTCAACACTCTGTCTGATTTTTTTTTTTTTTTTTTTTTTTCCAAAATCAGACTTGACACCAGAGAGGCTGAATACTGCACTGAGTCAATGCGGTCTTAGCCTCTCTGGTCTCAACACTGTCTGATTTTGGATTTTTTTTTTTTTTCCAAAATCAGACTTGACACCAGAGAGGCTGAATACCGCACTGAGTCAATGCGGTCTTAGCCTCTCTGGTGTCAACACTGTGTCTGATTTTGGATTTTTTTTTTTTTTTCCAAAATCAGACTTGACACCAGAGAGGCTGAATACCGCACTGAGTCAATGCGGTCTTAGCCTCTCTGGTCTCAACACTCTGTCTGATTTTGGATTTTTTTTTTTTTCCAAAATCAGACTTGACACCAGAGAGGCTGAATACCGCACTGAGTCAATGCGGTCTTAGCCTCTCTGGTCTCAACACTCTGTCTGATTTTGGATTTATTTTAATTTTTTTCCAAAATCAGACTTGACACCAGAGAGGCTGAATACCGCACTGAGTCAATGCGGTCTTAGCCTCTCTGGTGTCAACACTCTGTCTGATTTTGGATTTTTTTTTTTTTTTTCCAAAATCAGACTTGACACCAGAGAGGCTGAATACCGCACTGAGTCAATGCGGTCTTAGCCTCTCTGGTGTCAACACTCTGTCTGATTTTGGATTTTTTTTTTTTTTTTTTCCAAAATCAGACTTGACACCAGAGAGGCTGCATACCGCACTGAGTCAATGCGCTCTTAGCCTCTCTGGTCTCAACACTCTGTCTGATTTTGGATTTTTTTTTTTTTTTTCCAAAATCAGACTTGACACCAGAGAGGCTGAATACCGCACTGAGTCAATGCGGTCTTAGCCTCTCTGGTCTCAACACTGTCTGATTTTGGATTTTTTTTTTTTTTCCAAAATCAGACTTGACACCAGAGAGGCTGAATACCGCACTGAGTCAATGCGGTCTTAGCCTCTCTGGTGTCAACACTGTGTCTGATTTTGGATTTTTTTTTTTTTTTCCAAAATCAGACTTGACACCAGAGAGGCTGAATACCGCACTGAGTCAATGCGGTCTTAGCCTCTCTGGTGTCAACACTCTGTCTGATTTTGGTTTTTTTTTTTTTTTTCCAAAATCAGACTTGACACCAGAGAGGCTGCATACCGCACTGAGTCAATGCGCTCTTAGCCTCTCTGGTCTCAACACTCTGTCTGATTTTGGATTTTTTTTTTCCAAAATCAGACTACTTGACACCAGAGAGGCTGAATACCGCACTGAGTCAATGCGGTCTTAGCCTCTCTGGTCTCAACACTGTCTGATTTTGGATTTTTTTTTTTTTTTTTTTTTTCCAAAATCAGACTTGACACCAGAGAGGCTGAATACCGCACTGAGTCAATGCGGTCTTAGCCTCTCTGGTCTCAACACTGTCTGATTTTGGATTTTTTTTTTTTTTCCAAAATCAGACTTGACACCAGAGAGGCTGAATACCGCACTGAGTCAATGCGGTCTTAGCCTCTCTGGTGTCAACACTGTGTCTGATTTTGGATTTTTTTTTTTTTTTCCAAAATCAGACTTGACACCAGAGAGGCTGAATACCGCACTGAGTCAATGCGGTCTTAGCCTCTCTGGTCTCAACACTCTGTCTGATTTTGGATTTTTTTTTTTTTCCAAAATCAGACTTGACACCAGAGAGGCTGAATACCGCACTCAGTCAATGCGGTCTTAGCCTCTCTGGTCTCAACACTCTGTCTGATTTTGGATTTATTTTAATTTTTTTCCAAAATCAGACTTGACACCAGAGAGGCTGAATACCGCACTGAGTCAATGCGGTCTTAGCCTCTCTGGTGTCAACACTCTGTCTGATTTTGGATTTTTTTTTTTTTCAAAAATCAGACTTGACACCAGAGAGGCTGAATACCGCACTGAGTCAATGCGGTCTTAGCCTCTCTGGTCTCAACACTCTGTCTGATTTTGGATTTTTTTTTTTTTTTTTCCAAAATCAGACTTGACACCAGAGAGGCTGAATACCGCACTGAGTCAATGCGGTCTTAGCCTCTCTGGTGTCAACACTCTGTCTGATTTTGGATTTTTTTTTTTTTTTTCCAAAATCAGACTTGACACCAGAGAGGCTGAATACCGCACTGAGTCAATGCGGTCTTAGCCTCTCTGGTGTCAACACTCTGTCTGATTTTGGATTTTTTTTTTTTTTCCAAAATCAGACTTGACACCAGAGAGGCTGAATACCGCACTGAGTCAATGCGGTCTTAGCCTCTCTGGTGTCAACACTCTGTCTGATTTTGGATTTTTTTTTTTTTTCCAAAATCAGACTTGACACCAGAGAGGCTGAATACCGCACTGAGTCAATGCGGTCTTAGCCTCTCTGGTCTCAACACTCTGTCTGATTTTGGATTTTTTTTTTTTTTTTTCCAAAATCAGACTTGACACCAGAGAGGCTGCATACCGCACTGAGTCAATGCGCTCTTAGCCTCTCTGGTCTCAACACTCTGTCTGATTTTGGATTTTTTTTTTCCAAAATCAGACTTGACACCAGAGAGGCTGAATACCGCACTGAGTCAATGCGGTCTTAGCCTCTCTGGTGTCAACACTCTGTCTGATTTTGGATTTTTTTTTTTTTTTTTCCAAAATCAGACTTGACACCAGAGAGGCTGAATACCGCACTGAGTCAATGCGGTCTTAGCCTCTCTGGTCTCAACACTCTGTCTGATTTTGGATTTTTTTTTTTTTTTTTTTTCCAAAATCAGACTTGACACCAGAGAGGCTGAATACCGCACTGAGTCAATGCGGTCTTAGCCTCTCTGGTCTCAACACTCTGTCTGATTTTGGATTTTTTTTTTTTTTTTTTTTTCCAAAATCAGACTTGACACCAGAGAGGCTGAATACCGCACTGAGTCAATGCGGTCTTAGCCTCTCTGGTCTCAACACTCTGTCTGATTTTGGATTTTTTTTTTTTTTCCAAAATCAGACTTGACACCAGAGAGGCTGAATACCGCACTGAGTCAATGCGGTCTTAGCCTCTCTGGTGTCAACACTCTGTCTGATTTTGGATTTTTTTTTTTTTTTTCCAAAATCAGACTTGACACCAGAGAGGCTGAATACCGCACTGAGTCAATGCGGTCTTAGCCTCTCTGGTGTCAACACTCTGTCTGATTTTGGATTTTTTTTTTTTTTTTTTCCAAAATCAGACTTGACACCAGAGAGGCTGAATACCGCACTGAGTCAATGCGGTCTTAGCCTCTCTGGTGTCAACACTCTGTCTGATTTTGGATTTTTTTTTTTTTTTCCAAAATCAGACTTGACACCAGAGAGGCTGAATACCGCACTGAGTCAATGCGGTCTTAGCCTCTCTGGTCTCAACACTCTGTCTGATTTTGGATTTTTTTTTTTTTTTTTCCAAAATCAGACTTGACACCAGAGAGGCTGCATACCGCACTGAGTCAATGCGCTCTTAGCCTCTCTGGTCTCAACACTCTGTCTGATTTTGGATTTTTTTTTTTCCAAAATCAGACTACTTGACACCAGAGAGGCTGAATACCGCACTGAGTCAATGCGGTCTTAGCCTCTCTGGTCTCAACACTCTGTCTGATTTTTTTTTTTTTTTTTTTTTTTTTTCCAAAATCAGACTTGACACCAGAGAGGCTGAATACTGCACTGAGTCAATGCGGTCTTAGCCTCTCTGGTCTCAACACTGTCTGATTTTGGATTTTTTTTTTTTTTCCAAAATCAGACTTGACACCAGAGAGGCTGAATACCGCACTGAGTCAATGCGGTCTTAGCCTCTCTGGTGTCAACACTGTGTCTGATTTTGGATTTTTTTTTTTTTTTCCAAAATCAGACTTGACACCAGAGAGGCTGAATACCGCACTGAGTCAATGCGGTCTTAGCCTCTCTGGTCTCAACACTCTGTCTGATTTTGGATTTTTTTTTTTTTCCAAAATCAGACTTGACACCAGAGAGGCTGAATACCGCACTGAGTCAATGCGGTCTTAGCCTCTCTGGTCTCAACACTCTGTCTGATTTTGGATTTATTTTAATTTTTTTCCAAAATCAGACTTGACACCAGAGAGGCTGAATACCGCACTGAGTCAATGCGGTCTTAGCCTCTCTGGTGTCAACACTCTGTCTGATTTTGGATTTTTTTTTTTTTTTTCCAAAATCAGACTTGACACCAGAGAGGCTGAATACCGCACTGAGTCAATGCGGTCTTAGCCTCTCTGGTGTCAACACTCTGTCTGATTTTGGATTTTTTTTTTTTTTTTTTCCAAAATCAGACTTGACACCAGAGAGGCTGCATACCGCACTGAGTCAATGCGCTCTTAGCCTCTCTGGTCTCAACACTCTGTCTGATTTTGGATTTTTTTTTTTTTTTTCCAAAATCAGACTTGACACCAGAGAGGCTGAATACCGCACTGAGTCAATGCGGTCTTAGCCTCTCTGGTCTCAACACTGTCTGATTTTGGATTTTTTTTTTTTTCCCAAAATCAGACTTGACACCAGAGAGGCTGAATACCGCACTGAGTCAATGCGGTCTTAGCCTCTCTGGTGTCAACACTGTGTCTGATTTTGGATTTTTTTTTTTTTTTCCAAAATCAGACTTGACACCAGAGAGGCTGAATACCGCACTGAGTCAATGCGGTCTTAGCCTCTCTGGTGTCAACACTCTGTCTGATTTTGGATTTTTTTTTTTTTTTTCCAAAATCAGACTTGACACCAGAGAGGCTGCATACCGCACTGAGTCAATGCGCTCTTAGCCTCTCTGGTCTCAACACTCTGTCTGATTTTGGATTTTTTTTTTTTCCAAAATCAGACTACTTGACACCAGAGAGGCTGAATACCGCACTGAGTCAATGCGGTCTTAGCCTCTCTGGTCTCAACACTCTGTCTGATTTTGGATTTTTTTTTTTTTTTTTTTTTCCAAAATCAGACTTGACACCAGAGAGGCTGAATACCGCACTGAGTCAATGCGGTCTTAGCCTCTCTGGTCTCAACACTGTCTGATTTTGGATTTTTTTTTTTTTTTCCAAAATCAGACTTGACACCAGAGAGGCTGAATACCGCACTGAGTCAATGCGGTCTTAGCCTCTCTGGTGTCAACACTGTGTCTGATTTTGGATTTTTTTTTTTTTTTCCAAAATCAGACTTGACACCAGAGAGGCTGAATACCGCACTGAGTCAATGCGGTCTTAGCCTCTCTGGTGTCAACACTCTGTCTGATTTTGGATTTTTTTTTTTTTTTTCCAAAATCAGACTTGACACCAGAGAGGCTGAATACCGCACTGAGTCAATGCGGTCTTAGCCTCTCTGGTGTCAACACTCTGTCTGATTTTGGATTTTTTTTTTTTTTTTTTCCAAAATCAGAATTGACACCAGAGAGGCTGAATACCGCACTGAGTCAATGCGGTCTTAGCCTCTCTGGTGTCAACACTCTGTCTGATTTTTTTTTTTTTTTTTTTTTCCAAAATCAGACTTGACACCAGAGAGGCTGAATACCGCACTGAGTCAATGCGGTCTTAGCCTCTCTGGTCTCAACACTGTCTGATTTTGGATTTTTTTTTTTTTTTCCAAAATCAGACTTGACACCAGAGAGGCTGAATACCGCACTGAGTCAATGCGGTCTTAGCCTCTCTGGTGTCAACACTGTGTCTGATTTTGGATTTTTTTTTTTTTTTCCAAAATCAGACTTGACACCAGAGAGGCTGAATACCGCACTGAGTCAATGCGGTCTTAGCCTCTCTGGTGTCAACACTCTGTCTGATTTTGGATTTTTTTTTTTTTTTTCCAAAATCAGACTTGACACCAGAGAGGCTGAATACCGCACTGAGTCAATGCGGTCTTAGCCTCTCTGGTGTCAACACTCTGTCTGATTTTGGATTTTTTTTTTTTTTTTTTCCAAAATCAGACTTGACACCAGAGAGGCTGAATACCGCACTGAGTCAATGCGGTCTTAGCCTCTCTGGTGTCAACACTCTGTCTGATTTTGGATTTTTTTTTTTTTTTCCAAAATCAGACTTGACACCAGAGAGGCTGAATACCGCACTGAGTCAATGCGGTCTTAGCCTCTCTGGTCTCAACACTCTGTCTGATTTTGGATTTTTTTTTTTTTTTTTCCAAAATCAGACTTGACACCAGAGAGGCTGCATACCGCACTGAGTCAATGCGCTCTTAGCCTCTCTGGTCTCAACACTCTGTCTGATTTTGGATTTTTTTTTTTCCAAAATCAGACTACTTGACACCAGAGAGGCTGAATACCGCACTGAGTCAATGCGGTCTTAGCCTCTCTGGTCTCAACACTCTGTCTGATTTTGGATTTTTTTTTTTTTTTTTTTTTCCAAAATCAGACTTGACACCAGAGAGGCTGAATACCGCACTGAGTCAATGCGGTCTTAGCCTCTCTGGTCTCAACACTCTGTCTGATTTTGGATTTTTTTTTTTTTTCCAAAATCAGACTTGACACCAGAGAGGCTGAATACCGCACTGAGTCAATGCGGTCTTAGCCTCTCTGGTCTCAACACTCTGTCTGATTTTGGATTTATTTTAATTTTTTTCCAAAATCAGACTTGACACCAGAGAGGCTGAATACCGCACTGAGTCAATGCGGTCTTAGCCTCTCTGGTGTCAACACTCTGTCTGATTTTGGATTTTTTTTTTTTTTTTCCAAAATCAGACTTGACACCAGAGAGGCTGAATACCGCACTGAGTCAATGCGGTCTTAGCCTCTCTGGTGTCAACACTCTGTCTGATTTTGGATTTTTTTTTTTTTTTTTTCCAAAATCAGACTTGACACCAGAGAGGCTGAATACCGCACTGAGTCAATGCGGTCTTAGCCTCTCTGGTCTCAACACTGTCTGATTTTGGATTTTTTTTTTTTTTCCAAAATCAGACTTGACACCAGAGAGGCTGAATACCGCACTGAGTCAATGCGGTCTTAGCCTCTCTGGTGTCAACACTGTGTCTGATTTTGGATTTTTTTTTTTTTTTCCAAAATCAGACTTGACACCAGAGAGGCTGAATACCGCACTGAGTCAATGCGGTCTTAGCCTCTCTGGTGTCAACACTCTGTCTGATTTTGGATTTTTTTTTTTTTTTTCCAAAATCAGACTTGACACCAGAGAGGCTGCATACCGCACTGAGTCAATGCGCTCTTAGCCTCTCTGGTCTCAACACTCTGTCTGATTTTGGATTTTTTTTTTTTCCAAAATCAGACTACTTGACACCAGAGAGGCTGAATACCGCACTGAGTCAATGCGGTCTTAGCCTCTCTGGTCTCAACACTCTGTCTGATTTTGGATTTTTTTTTTTTTTTTTTTTTCCAAAATCAGACTTGACACCAGAGAGGCTGAATACCGCACTGAGTCAATGCGGTCTTAGCCTCTCTGGTCTCAACACTGTCTGATTTTGGATTTTTTTTTTTTTTTCCAAAATCAGACTTGACACCAGAGAGGCTGAATACCGCACTGAGTCAATGCGGTCTTAGCCTCTCTGGTGTCAACACTGTGTCTGATTTTGGATTTTTTTTTTTTTTTCCAAAATCAGACTTGACACCAGAGAGGCTGAATACCGCACTGAGTCAATGCGGTCTTAGCCTCTCTGGTGTCAACACTCTGTCTGATTTTGGATTTTTTTTTTTTTTTTTTCCAAAATCAGACTTGACACCAGAGAGGCTGAATACCGCACTGAGTCAATGCGGTCTTAGCCTCTCTGGTGTCAACACTCTGTCTGATTTTGGATTTTTTTTTTTTTTTCCAAAATCAGACTTGACACCAGAGAGGCTGAATACCGCACTGAGTCAATGCGGTCTTAGCCTCTCTGGTCTCAACACTCTGTCTGATTTTGGATTTTTTTTTTTTTTTTTCCAAAATCAGACTTGACACCAGAGAGGCTGCATACCGCACTGAGTCAATGCGCTCTTAGCCTCTCTGGTCTCAACACTCTGTCTGATTTTGGATTTTTTTTTTTCCAAAATCAGACTACTTGACACCAGAGAGGCTGAATACCGCACTGAGTCAATGCGGTCTTAGCCTCTCTGGTCTCAACACTCTGTCTGATTTTGGATTTTTTTTTTTTTTTTTTTTTCCAAAATCAGACTTGACACCAGAGAGGCTGAATACCGCACTGAGTCAATGCGGTCTTAGCCTCTCTGGTCTCAACACTGTCTGATTTTGGATTTTTTTTTTTTTTCCAAAATCAGACTTGACACCAGAGAGGCTGAATACCGCACTGAGTCAATGCGGTCTTAGCCTCTCTGGTGTCAACACTGTGTCTGATTTTGGATTTTTTTTTTTTTTTTCCAAAATCAGACTTGACACCAGAGAGGCTGAATACCGCACTGAGTCAATGCGGTCTTAGCCTCTCTGGTCTCAACACTCTGTCTGATTTTGGATTTTTTTTTTTTTCCAAAATCAGACTTGACACCAGAGAGGCTGAATACCGCACTGAGTCAATGCGGTCTTAGCCTCTCTGGTCTCAACACTCTGTCTGATTTTGGATTTATTTTAATTTTTTTCCAAAATCAGACTTGACACCAGAGAGGCTGAATACCGCACTGAGTCAATGCGGTCTTAGCCTCTCTGGTGTCAACACTCTGTCTGATTTTGGATTTTTTTTTTTTTTTTCCAAAATCAGACTTGACACCAGAGAGGCTGAATACCGCACTGAGTCAATGCGGTCTTAGCCTCTCTGGTGTCAACACTCTGTCTGATTTTGGATTTTTTTTTTTTTTTTTCCAAAATCAGACTTGACACCAGAGAGGCTGCATACCGCACTGAGTCAATGCGCTCTTAGCCTCTCTGGTCTCAACACTCTGTCTGATTTTGGATTTTTTTTTTTTTTTTCCAAAATCAGACTTGACACCAGAGAGGCTGAATACCGCACTGAGTCAATGCGGTCTTAGCCTCTCTGGTGTCAACACTCTGTCTGATTTTGGATTTTTTTTTTTTTTCCAAAATCAGACTTGACACCAGAGAGGCTGAATACCGCACTGAGTCAATGCGGTCTTAGCCTCTCTGGTCTCAACACTCTGTCTGATTTTGGATTTATTTTTATTTTTTTCCAAAATCAGACTTGACACCAGAGAGGCTGAATACCGCACTGAGTCAATGCGGTCTTAGCCTCTCTGGTGTCAACACTCTGTCTGATTTTGGATTTTTTTTTTTTTTTTCCAAAATCAGACTTGACACCAGAGAGGCTGAATACCGCACTGAGTCAATGCGGTCTTAGCCTCTCTGGTGTCAACACTCTGTCTGATTTTGGATTTTTTTTTTTTTTCCAAAATCAGACTTGACACCAGAGAGGCTGAATACCGCACTGAGTCAATGCGGTCTTAGCCTCTCTGGTCTCAACACTCTGTCTGATTTTGGATTTTTTTTTTTTTTTTTTCCAAAATCAGACTTGACACCAGAGAGGCTGAATACCGCACTGAGTCAATGCGGTCTTAGCCTCTCTGGTGTCAACACTCTGTCTGATTTTGGATTTTTTTTTTTTTTTTCCAAAATCAGACTTGACACCAGAGAGGCTGAATACCGCACTGAGTCAATGCGGTCTTAGCCTCTCTGGTGTCAACACTCTGTCTGATTTTGGATTTTTTTTTTTTTTCCAAAATCAGACTTGACACCAGAGAGGCTGAATACCGCACTGAGTCAATGCGGTCTTAGCCTCTCTGGTCTCAACACTCTGTCTGATTTTGGATTTTTTTTTTTTTTTTTCCAAAATCACACTTGACACCAGAGAGGCTGCATACCGCACTGAGTCAATGCGCTCTTAGCCTCTCTGGTGTCAACACTGTGTCTGATTTTGGATTTTTTTTTTTTTTTCCAAAATCAGACTTGACACCAGAGAGGCTGAATACCGCACTGAGTCAATGCGGTCTTAGCCTCTCTGGTCTCAACACTCTGTCTGATTTTGGATTTTTTTTTTTTTCCAAAATCAGACTTGACACCAGAGAGGCTGAATACCGCACTGAGTCAATGCGGTCTTAGCCTCTCTGGTCTCAACACTCTGTCTGATTTTGGATTTATTTTAATTTTTTTCCAAAATCAGACTTGACACCAGAGAGGCTGAATACCGCACTGAGTCAATGCGGTCTTAGCCTCTCTGGTGTCAACACTCTGTCTGATTTTGGATTTTTTTTTTTTTTTTCCAAAATCAGACTTGACACCAGAGAGGCTGAATACCGCACTGAGTCAATGCGGTCTTAGCCTCTCTGGTGTCAACACTCTGTCTGATTTTGGATTTTTTTTTTTTTTTTTTCCAAAATCAGACTTGACACCAGAGAGGCTGCATACCGCACTGAGTCAATGCGCTCTTAGCCTCTCTGGTCTCAACACTCTGTCTGATTTTGGATTTTTTTTTTTTTTTTCCAAAATCAGACTTGACACCAGAGAGGCTGAATACCGCACTGAGTCAATGCGGTCTTAGCCTCTCTGGTCTCAACACTGTCTGATTTTGGATTTTTTTTTTTTTTCCAAAATCAGACTTGACACCAGAGAGGCTGAATACCGCACTGAGTCAATGCGGTCTTAGCCTCTCTGGTGTCAACACTGTGTCTGATTTTGGATTTTTTTTTTTTTTTCCAAAATCAGACTTGACACCAGAGAGGCTGAATACCGCACTGAGTCAATGCGGTCTTAGCCTCTCTGGTGTCAACACTCTGTCTGATTTTGGTTTTTTTTTTTTTTTTCCAAAATCAGACTTGACACCAGAGAGGCTGCATACCGCACTGAGTCAATGCGCTCTTAGCCTCTCTGGTCTCAACACTCTGTCTGATTTTGGATTTTTTTTTTCCAAAATCAGACTACTTGACACCAGAGAGGCTGAATACCGCACTGAGTCAATGCGGTCTTAGCCTCTCTGGTCTCAACACTGTCTGATTTTGGATTTTTTTTTTTTTTTTTTTTTCCAAAATCAGACTTGACACCAGAGAGGCTGAATACTGCACTGAGTCAATGCGGTCTTAGCCTCTCTGGTCTCAACACTGTCTGATTTTGGATTTTTTTTTTTTTTCCAAAATCAGACTTGACACCAGAGAGGCTGAATACCGCACTGAGTCAATGCGGTCTTAGCCTCTCTGGTGTCAACACTGTGTCTGATTTTGGATTTTTTTTTTTTTTTTCCAAAATCAGACTTGACACCAGAGAGGCTGAATACCGCACTGAGTCAATGCGGTCTTAGCCTCTCTGGTCTCAACACTCTGTCTGATTTTGGATTTTTTTTTTTTTCCAAAATCAGACTTGACACCAGAGAGGCTGAATACCGCACTCAGTCAATGCGGTCTTAGCCTCTCTGGTCTCAACACTCTGTCTGATTTTGGATTTATTTTAATTTTTTTCCAAAATCAGACTTGACACCAGAGAGGCTGAATACCGCACTGAGTCAATGCGGTCTTAGCCTCTCTGGTGTCAACACTCTGTCTGATTTTGGATTTTTTTTTTTTTCAAAAATCAGACTTGACACCAGAGAGGCTGAATACCGCACTGAGTCAATGCGGTCTTAGCCTCTCTGGTCTCAACACTCTGTCTGATTTTGGATTTTTTTTTTTTTTTTTCCAAAATCAGACTTGACACCAGAGAGGCTGAATACCGCACTGAGTCAATGCGGTCTTAGCCTCTCTGGTGTCAACACTCTGTCTGATTTTGGATTTTTTTTTTTTTTTTCCAAAATCAGACTTGACACCAGAGAGGCTGAATACCGCACTGAGTCAATGCGGTCTTAGCCTCTCTGGTGTCAACACTCTGTCTGATTTTGGATTTTTTTTTTTTTTCCAAAATCAGACTTGACACCAGAGAGGCTGAATACCGCACTGAGTCAATGCGGTCTTAGCCTCTCTGGTGTCAACACTCTGTCTGATTTTGGATTTTTTTTTTTTTTCCAAAATCAGACTTGACACCAGAGAGGCTGAATACCGCACTGAGTCAATGCGGTCTTAGCCTCTCTGGTCTCAACACTCTGTCTGATTTTGGATTTTTTTTTTTTTTTTTCCAAAATCAGACTTGACACCAGAGAGGCTGCATACCGCACTGAGTCAATGCGCTCTTAGCCTCTCTGGTCTCAACACTCTGTCTGATTTTGGATTTTTTTTTTTCCAAAATCAGACTTGACACCAGAGAGGCTGAATACCGCACTGAGTCAATGCGGTCTTAGCCTCTCTGGTGTCAACACTCTGTCTGATTTTGGATTTTTTTTTTTTTTTTTCCAAAATCAGACTTGACACCAGAGAGGCTGAATACCGCACTGAGTCAATGCGGTCTTAGCCTCTCTGGTCTCAACACTCTGTCTGATTTTGGATTTTTTTTTTTTTTTTTTTTCCAAAATCAGACTTGACACCAGAGAGGCTGAATACCGCACTGAGTCAATGCGGTCTTAGCCTCTCTGGTCTCAACACTCTGTCTGATTTTGGATTTTTTTTTTTTTTTTTTTTCCAAAATCAGACTTGACACCAGAGAGGCTGAATACCGCACTGAGTCAATGCGGTCTTAGCCTCTCTGGTCTCAACACTCTGTCTGATTTTGGATTTTTTTTTTTTTCCAAAATCAGACTTGACACCAGAGAGGCTGAATACCGCACTGAGTCAATGCGGTCTTAGCCTCTCTGGTGTCAACACTCTGTCTGATTTTGGATTTTTTTTTTTTTTTTCCAAAATCAGACTTGACACCAGAGAGGCTGAATACCGCACTGAGTCAATGCGGTCTTAGCCTCTCTGGTGTCAACACTCTGTCTGATTTTGGATTTTTTTTTTTTTTTTTTTCCAAAATCAGACTTGACACCAGAGAGGCTGAATACCGCACTGAGTCAATGCGGTCTTAGCCTCTCTGGTGTCAACACTCTGTCTGATTTTGGATTTTTTTTTTTTTTTCCAAAATCAGACTTGACACCAGAGAGGCTGAATACCGCACTGAGTCAATGCGGTCTTAGCCTCTCTGGTCTCAACACTCTGTCTGATTTTGGATTTTTTTTTTTTTTTTTCCAAAATCAGACTTGACACCAGAGAGGCTGCATACCGCACTGAGTCAATGCGCTCTTAGCCTCTCTGGTCTCAACACTCTGTCTGATTTTGGATTTTTTTTTTTCCAAAATCAGACTACTTGACACCAGAGAGGCTGAATACCGCACTGAGTCAATGCGGTCTTAGCCTCTCTGGTCTCAACACTCTGTCTGATTTTTTTTTTTTTTTTTTTTTTTCCAAAATCAGACTTGACACCAGAGAGGCTGAATACTGCACTGAGTCAATGCGGTCTTAGCCTCTCTGGTCTCAACACTGTCTGATTTTGGATTTTTTTTTTTTTTCCAAAATCAGACTTGACACCAGAGAGGCTGAATACCGCACTGAGTCAATGCGGTCTTAGCCTCTCTGGTGTCAACACTGTGTCTGATTTTGGATTTTTTTTTTTTTTTCCAAAATCAGACTTGACACCAGAGAGGCTGAATACCGCACTGAGTCAATGCGGTCTTAGCCTCTCTGGTCTCAACACTCTGTCTGATTTTGGATTTTTTTTTTTTTCCAAAATCAGACTTGACACCAGAGAGGCTGAATACCGCACTGAGTCAATGCGGTCTTAGCCTCTCTGGTCTCAACACTCTGTCTGATTTTGGATTTATTTTAATTTTTTTCCAAAATCAGACTTGACACCAGAGAGGCTGAATACCGCACTGAGTCAATGCGGTCTTAGCCTCTCTGGTGTCAACACTCTGTCTGATTTTGGATTTTTTTTTTTTTTTTCCAAAATCAGACTTGACACCAGAGAGGCTGAATACCGCACTGAGTCAATGCGGTCTTAGCCTCTCTGGTGTCAACACTCTGTCTGATTTTGGATTTTTTTTTTTTTTTTTTCCAAAATCAGACTTGACACCAGAGAGGCTGCATACCGCACTGAGTCAATGCGCTCTTAGCCTCTCTGGTCTCAACACTCTGTCTGATTTTGGATTTTTTTTTTTTTTTTCCAAAATCAGACTTGACACCAGAGAGGCTGAATACCGCACTGAGTCAATGCGGTCTTAGCCTCTCTGGTCTCAACACTGTCTGATTTTGGATTTTTTTTTTTTTTCCAAAATCAGACTTGACACCAGAGAGGCTGAATACCGCACTGAGTCAATGCGGTCTTAGCCTCTCTGGTGTCAACACTGTGTCTGATTTTGGATTTTTTTTTTTTTTTCCAAAATCAGACTTGACACCAGAGAGGCTGAATACCGCACTGAGTCAATGCGGTCTTAGCCTCTCTGGTGTCAACACTCTGTCTGATTTTGGTTTTTTTTTTTTTTTTCCAAAATCAGACTTGACACCAGAGAGGCTGCATACCGCACTGAGTCAATGCGCTCTTAGCCTCTCTGGTCTCAACACTCTGTCTGATTTTGGATTTTTTTTTTCCAAAATCAGACTACTTGACACCAGAGAGGCTGAATACCGCACTGAGTCAATGCGGTCTTAGCCTCTCTGGTCTCAACACTGTCTGATTTTGGATTTTTTTTTTTTTTTTTTTTTTCCAAAATCAGACTTGACACCAGAGAGGCTGAATACCGCACTGAGTCAATGCGGTCTTAGCCTCTCTGGTCTC
Source organism: Poromitra crassiceps (assembly GCF_964638095.1). NCBI lineage: Eukaryota > Metazoa > Chordata > Actinopteri > Beryciformes > Melamphaidae > Poromitra > Poromitra crassiceps. The sequence goes on from NW_028151982.1 coordinate 90,973, forward strand.
AACACTGTCTGATTTTGGATTTTTTTTTTTTTTCCAAAATCAGACTTGACACCAGAGAGGCTGAATACCGCACTGAGTCAATGCGGTCTTAGCCTCTCTGGTGTCAACACTGTGTCTGATTTTGGATTTTTTTTTTTTTTTCCAAAATCAGACTTGACACCAGAGAGGCTGAATACCGCACTGAGTCAATGCGGTCTTAGCCTCTCTGGTCTCAACACTCTGTCTGATTTTGGATTTTTTTTTTTTTCCAAAATCAGACTTGACACCAGAGAGGCTGAATACCGCACTCAGTCAATGCGGTCTTAGCCTCTCTGGTCTCAACACTCTGTCTGATTTTGGATTTATTTTAATTTTTTTCCAAAATCAGACTTGACACCAGAGAGGCTGAATACCGCACTGAGTCAATGCGGTCTTAGCCTCTCTGGTGTCAACACTCTGTCTGATTTTGGATTTTTTTTTTTTTCAAAAATCAGACTTGACACCAGAGAGGCTGAATACCGCACTGAGTCAATGCGGTCTTAGCCTCTCTGGTCTCAACACTCTGTCTGATTTTGGATTTTTTTTTTTTTTTTTCCAAAATCAGACTTGACACCAGAGAGGCTGAATACCGCACTGAGTCAATGCGGTCTTAGCCTCTCTGGTGTCAACACTCTGTCTGATTTTGGATTTTTTTTTTTTTTTTCCAAAATCAGACTTGACACCAGAGAGGCTGAATACCGCACTGAGTCAATGCGGTCTTAGCCTCTCTGGTGTCAACACTCTGTCTGATTTTGGATTTTTTTTTTTTTTCCAAAATCAGACTTGACACCAGAGAGGCTGAATACCGCACTGAGTCAATGCGGTCTTAGCCTCTCTGGTGTCAACACTCTGTCTGATTTTGGATTTTTTTTTTTTTTCCAAAATCAGACTTGACACCAGAGAGGCTGAATACCGCACTGAGTCAATGCGGTCTTAGCCTCTCTGGTCTCAACACTCTGTCTGATTTTGGATTTTTTTTTTTTTTTTTCCAAAATCAGACTTGACACCAGAGAGGCTGCATACCGCACTGAGTCAATGCGCTCTTAGCCTCTCTGGTCTCAACACTCTGTCTGATTTTGGATTTTTTTTTTCCAAAATCAGACTTGACACCAGAGAGGCTGAATACCGCACTGAGTCAATGCGGTCTTAGCCTCTCTGGTGTCAACACTCTGTCTGATTTTGGATTTTTTTTTTTTTTTTTCCAAAATCAGACTTGACACCAGAGAGGCTGAATACCGCACTGAGTCAATGCGGTCTTAGCCTCTCTGGTCTCAACACTCTGTCTGATTTTGGATTTTTTTTTTTTTTTTTTTTCCAAAATCAGACTTGACACCAGAGAGGCTGAATACCGCACTGAGTCAATGCGGTCTTAGCCTCTCTGGTCTCAACACTCTGTCTGATTTTGGATTTTTTTTTTTTTTTTTTTTCCAAAATCAGACTTGACACCAGAGAGGCTGAATACCGCACTGAGTCAATGCGGTCTTAGCCTCTCTGGTCTCAACACTCTGTCTGATTTTGGATTTTTTTTTTTTTTCCAAAATCAGACTTGACACCAGAGAGGCTGAATACCGCACTGAGTCAATGCGGTCTTAGCCTCTCTGGTGTCAACACTCTGTCTGATTTTGGATTTTTTTTTTTTTTTTCCAAAATCAGACTTGACACCAGAGAGGCTGAATACCGCACTGAGTCAATGCGGTCTTAGCCTCTCTGGTGTCAACACTCTGTCTGATTTTGGATTTTTTTTTTTTTTTTTCCAAAATCAGACTTGACACCAGAGAGGCTGCATACCGCACTGAGTCAATGCGCTCTTAGCCTCTCTGGTCTCAACACTCTGTCTGATTTTGGATTTTTTTTTTTCCAAAATCAGACTACTTGACACCAGAGAGGCTGAATACCGCACTGAGTCAATGCGGTCTTAGCCTCTCTGGTCTCAACACTCTGTCTGATTTTTTTTTTTTTTTTTTTTTTTTTTCCAAAATCAGACTTGACACCAGAGAGGCTGAATACTGCACTGAGTCAATGCGGTCTTAGCCTCTCTGGTCTCAACACTGTCTGATTTTGGATTTTTTTTTTTTTTCCAAAATCAGACTTGACACCAGAGAGGCTGAATACCGCACTGAGTCAATGCGGTCTTAGCCTCTCTGGTGTCAACACTGTGTCTGATTTTGGATTTTTTTTTTTTTTCCAAAATCAGACTTGACACCAGAGAGGCTGAATACCGCACTGAGTCAATGCGGTCTTAGCCTCTCTGGTCTCAACACTCTGTCTGATTTTGGATTTTTTTTTTTTTCCAAAATCAGACTTGACACCAGAGAGGCTGAATACCGCACTGAGTCAATGCGGTCTTAGCCTCTCTGGTCTCAACACTCTGTCTGATTTTGGATTTATTTTAATTTTTTTCCAAAATCAGACTTGACACCAGAGAGGCTGAATACCGCACTGAGTCAATGCGGTCTTAGCCTCTCTGGTGTCAACACTCTGTCTGATTTTGGATTTTTTTTTTTTTTTTCCAAAATCAGACTTGACACCAGAGAGGCTGAATACCGCACTGAGTCAATGCGGTCTTAGCCTCTCTGGTGTCAACACTCTGTCTGATTTTGGATTTTTTTTTTTTTTTTTTCCAAAATCAGACTTGACACCAGAGAGGCTGCATACCGCACTGAGTCAATGCGCTCTTAGCCTCTCTGGTCTCAACACTCTGTCTGATTTTGGATTTTTTTTTTTTTTTTCCAAAATCAGACTTGACACCAGAGAGGCTGAATACCGCACTGAGTCAATGCGGTCTTAGCCTCTCTGGTCTCAACACTGTCTGATTTTGGATTTTTTTTTTTTTCCCAAAATCAGACTTGACACCAGAGAGGCTGAATACCGCACTGAGTCAATGCGGTCTTAGCCTCTCTGGTGTCAACACTGTGTCTGATTTTGGATTTTTTTTTTTTTTTCCAAAATCAGACTTGACACCAGAGAGGCTGAATACCGCACTGAGTCAATGCGGTCTTAGCCTCTCTGGTGTCAACACTCTGTCTGATTTTGGATTTTTTTTTTTTTTTTCCAAAATCAGACTTGACACCAGAGAGGCTGAATACCGCACTGAGTCAATGCGGTCTTAGCCTCTCTGGTGTCAACACTCTGTCTGATTTTGGATTTTTTTTTTTTTTTTTTCCAAAATCAGACTTGACACCAGAGAGGCTGAATACCGCACTGAGTCAATGCGGTCTTAGCCTCTCTGGTGTCAACACTCTGTCTGATTTTGGATTTTTTTTTTTTTTTCCAAAATCAGACTTGACACCAGAGAGGCTGAATACCGCACTGAGTCAATGCGGTCTTAGCCTCTCTGGTCTCAACACTCTGTCTGATTTTGGATTTTTTTTTTTTTTTTTCCAAAATCAGACTTGACACCAGAGAGGCTGCATACCGCACTGAGTCAATGCGCTCTTAGCCTCTCTGGTCTCAACACTCTGTCTGATTTTGGATTTTTTTTTTTCCAAAATCAGACTACTTGACACCAGAGAGGCTGAATACCGCACTGAGTCAATGCGGTCTTAGCCTCTCTGGTCTCAACACTCTGTCTGATTTTGGATTTTTTTTTTTTTTTTTTTTTCCAAAATCAGACTTGACACCAGAGAGGCTGAATACCGCACTGAGTCAATGCGGTCTTAGCCTCTCTGGTCTCAACACTGTCTGATTTTGGATTTTTTTTTTTTCCCAAAATCAGACTTGACACCAGAGAGGCTGAATACCGCACTGAGTCAATGCGGTCTTAGCCTCTCTGGTGTCAACACTGTGTCTGATTTTGGATTTTTTTTTTTTTTTCCAAAATCAGACTTGACACCAGAGAGGCTGAATACCGCACTGAGTCAATGCGGTCTTAGCCTCTCTGGTGTCAACACTCTGTCTGATTTTGGATTTTTTTTTTTTTTTTCCAAAATCAGACTTGACACCAGAGAGGCTGAATACCGCACTGAGTCAATGCGGTCTTAGCCTCTCTGGTGTCAACACTCTGTCTGATTTTGGATTTTTTTTTTTTTTTTTTTCCAAAATCAGACTTGACACCAGAGAGGCTGAATACCGCACTGAGTCAATGCGGTCTTAGCCTCTCTGGTGTCAACACTCTGTCTGATTTTGGATTTTTTTTTTTTTTTCCAAAATCAGACTTGACACCAGAGAGGCTGAATACCGCACTGAGTCAATGCGGTCTTAGCCTCTCTGGTCTCAACACTCTGTCTGATTTTGGATTTTTTTTTTTTTTTTTCCAAAATCAGACTTGACACCAGAGAGGCTGCATACCGCACTGAGTCAATGCGCTCTTAGCCTCTCTGGTCTCAACACTCTGTCTGATTTTGGATTTTTTTTTTTCCAAAATCAGACTACTTGACACCAGAGAGGCTGAATACTGCACTGAGTCAATGCGGTCTTAGCCTCTCTGGTCTCAACACTCTGTCTGATTTTTTTTTTTTTTTTTTTTTTTTTTCCAAAATCAGACTTGACACCAGAGAGGCTGAATACTGCACTGAGTCAATGCGGTCTTAGCCTCTCTGGTCTCAACACTGTCTGATTTTGGATTTTTTTTTTTTTTCCAAAATCAGACTTGACACCAGAGAGGCTGAATACCGCACTGAGTCAATGCGGTCTTAGCCTCTCTGGTGTCAACACTGTGTCTGATTTTGGATTTTTTTTTTTTTTTCCAAAATCAGACTTGACACCAGAGAGGCTGAATACCGCACTGAGTCAATGCGGTCTTAGCCTCTCTGGTCTCAACACTCTGTCTGATTTTGGATTTTTTTTTTTTTTCCAAAATCAGACTTGACACCAGAGAGGCTGAATACCGCACTGAGTCAATGCGGTCTTAGCCTCTCTGGTCTCAACACTCTGTCTGATTTTGGATTTATTTTAATTTTTTTCCAAAATCAGACTTGACACCAGAGAGGCTGAATACCGCACTGAGTCAATGCGGTCTTAGCCTCTCTGGTGTCAACACTCTGTCTGATTTTGGATTTTTTTTTTTTTTTTCCAAAATCAGACTTGACACCAGAGAGGCTGAATACCGCACTGAGTCAATGCGGTCTTAGCCTCTCTGGTGTCAACACTCTGTCTGATTTTGGATTTTTTTTTTTTTTTTTTCCAAAATCAGACTTGACACCAGAGAGGCTGCATACCGCACTGAGTCAATGCGCTCTTAGCCTCTCTGGTCTCAACACTCTGTCTGATTTTGGATTTTTTTTTTTTTTTTCCAAAATCAGACTTGACACCAGAGAGGCTGAATACCGCACTGAGTCAATGCGGTCTTAGCCTCTCTGGTCTCAACACTGTCTGATTTTGGATTTTTTTTTTTTTCCCAAAATCAGACTTGACACCAGAGAGGCTGAATACCGCACTGAGTCAATGCGGTCTTAGCCTCTCTGGTGTCAACACTGTGTCTGATTTTGGATTTTTTTTTTTTTTTCCAAAATCAGACTTGACACCAGAGAGGCTGAATACCGCACTGAGTCAATGCGGTCTTAGCCTCTCTGGTGTCAACACTCTGTCTGATTTTGGATTTTTTTTTTTTTTTTCCAAAATCAGACTTGACACCAGAGAGGCTGAATACCGCACTGAGTCAATGCGGTCTTAGCCTCTCTGGTGTCAACACTCTGTCTGATTTTGGATTTTTTTTTTTTTTTTTTCCAAAATCAGACTTGACACCAGAGAGGCTGAATACCGCACTGAGTCAATGCGGTCTTAGCCTCTCTGGTGTCAACACTCTGTCTGATTTTGGATTTTTTTTTTTTTTTCCAAAATCAGACTTGACACCAGAGAGGCTGAATACCGCACTGAGTCAATGCGGTCTTAGCCTCTCTGGTCTCAACACTCTGTCTGATTTTGGATTTTTTTTTTTTTTTTTCCAAAATCAGACTTGACACCAGAGAGGCTGCATACCGCACTGAGTCAATGCGCTCTTAGCCTCTCTGGTCTCAACACTCTGTCTGATTTTGGATTTTTTTTTTTCCAAAATCAGACTACTTGACACCAGAGAGGCTGAATACCGCACTGAGTCAATGCGGTCTTAGCCTCTCTGGTCTCAACACTCTGTCTGATTTTGGATTTTTTTTTTTTTTTTTTTTCCAAAATCAGACTTGACACCAGAGAGGCTGAATACCGCACTGAGTCAATGCGGTCTTAGCCTCTCTGGTCTCAACACTGTCTGATTTTGGATTTTTTTTTTTTCCCAAAATCAGACTTGACACCAGAGAGGCTGAATACCGCACTGAGTCAATGCGGTCTTAGCCTCTCTGGTGTCAACACTGTGTCTGATTTTGGATTTTTTTTTTTTTTTCCAAAATCAGACTTGACACCAGAGAGGCTGAATACCGCACTGAGTCAATGCGGTCTTAGCCTCTCTGGTGTCAACACTCTGTCTGATTTTGGATTTTTTTTTTTTTTTTCCAAAATCAGACTTGACACCAGAGAGGCTGAATACCGCACTGAGTCAATGCGGTCTTAGCCTCTCTGGTGTCAACACTCTGTCTGATTTTGGATTTTTTTTTTTTTTTTTTCCAAAATCAGACTTGACACCAGAGAGGCTGAATACCGCACTGAGTCAATGCGGTCTTAGCCTCTCTGGTGTCAACACTCTGTCTGATTTTGGATTTTTTTTTTTTTTTCCAAAATCAGACTTGACACCAGAGAGGCTGAATACCGCACTGAGTCAATGCGGTCTTAGCCTCTCTGGTCTCAACACTCTGTCTGATTTTGGATTTTTTTTTTTTTTTTCCAAAATCAGACTTGACACCAGAGAGGCTGCATACCGCACTGAGTCAATGCGCTCTTAGCCTCTCTGGTCTCAACACTCTGTCTGATTTTGGATTTTTTTTTTTCCAAAATCAGACTACTTGACACCAGAGAGGCTGAATACCGCACTGAGTCAATGCGGTCTTAGCCTCTCTGGTCTCAACACTCTGTCTGATTTTGGATTTTTTTTTTTTTTTTTTTCCAAAATCAGACTTGACACCAGAGAGGCTGAATACTGCACTGAGTCAATGCGGTCTTAGCCTCTCTGGTCTCAACACTGTCTGATTTTGGATTTTTTTTTTTTTTCCAAAATCAGACTTGACACCAGAGAGGCTGAATACCGCACTGAGTCAATGCGGTCTTAGCCTCTCTGGTGTCAACACTGTGTCTGATTTTGGATTTTTTTTTTTTTTTCCAAAATCAGACTTGACACCAGAGAGGCTGAATACCGCACTGAGTCAATGCGGTCTTAGCCTCTCTGGTGTCAACACTCTGTCTGATTTTGGATTTTTTTTTTTTTTCCAAAATCAGACTGGACACCAGAGAGGCTGAATACCGCACTGAGTCAATGCGGTCTTAGCCTCTCTGGTGTCAACACTCTGTCTGATTTTGGATTTATTTTTATTTTTTTCCAAAATCAGACTTGACACCAGAGAGGCTGAATACCGCACTGAGTCAATGCGGTCTTAGCCTCTCTGGTGTCAACACTCTGTCTGATTTTGGATTTTTTTTTTTTTTTTTCCAAAATCAGACTTGACACCAGAGAGGCTGAATACCGCACTGAGTCAATGCGGTCTTAGCCTCTCTGGTGTCAACACTCTGTCTGATTTTGGATTTTTTTTTTTTTTTCCAAAATCAGACTTGACACCAGAGAGGCTGAATACCGCACTGAGTCAATGCGGTCTTAGCCTCTCTGGTCTCAACACTCTGTCTGATTTTGGATTTTTTTTTTTTTTTTTCCAAAATCAGACTTGACACCAGAGAGGCTGCATACCGCACTGAGTCAATGCGCTCTTAGCCTCTCTGGTCTCAACACTCTGTCTGATTTTGGATTTTTTTTTTTCCAAAATCAGACTACTTGACACCAGAGAGGCTGAATACCGCACTGAGTCAATGCGGTCTTAGCCTCTCTGGTGTCAACACTCTGTCTGATTTTGGATTTTTTTTTTTTTTTTCCAAAATCAGACTTGACACCAGAGAGGCTGAATACCGCACTGAGTCAATGCGGTCTTAGCCTCTCTGGTGTCAACACTCTGTCTGATTTTGGATTTTTTTTTTTTTTCCAAAATCAGACTTGACACCAGAGAGGCTGAATACCGCACTGAGTCAATGCGGTCTTAGCCTCTCTGGTCTCAACACTCTGTCTGATTTTGGATTTTTTTTTTTTTTTTTTCCAAAATCAGACTTGACACCAGAGAGGCTGCATACCGCACTGAGTCAATGCGCTCTTAGCCTCTCTGGTCTCAACACTCTGTCTGATTTTGGATTTTTTTTTTTCCAAAATCAGACTACTTGACACCAGAGAGGCTGAATACCGCACTGAGTCAATGCGGTCTTAGCCTCTCTGGTCTCAACACTCTGTCTGATTTTGGATTTTTTTTTTTTTTTTTTTTTCCAAAATCAGACTTGACACCAGAGAGGCTGAATACCGCACTGAGTCAATGCGGTCTTAGCCTCTCTGGTCTCAACACTGTCTGATTTTGGATTTTTTTTTTTTCCCAAAATCAGACTTGACACCAGAGAGGCTGAATACCGCACTGAGTCAATGCGGTCTTAGCCTCTCTGGTGTCAACACTGTGTCTGATTTTGGATTTTTTTTTTTTTTTCCAAAATCAGACTTGACACCAGAGAGGCTGAATACCGCACTGAGTCAATGCGGTCTTAGCCTCTCTGGTGTCAACACTCTGTCTGATTTTGGATTTTTTTTTTTTTTTTCCAAAATCAGACTTGACACCAGAGAGGCTGAATACCGCACTGAGTCAATGCGGTCTTAGCCTCTCTGGTGTCAACACTCTGTCTGATTTTGGATTTTTTTTTTTTTTTTTCCAAAATCAGACTTGACACCAGAGAGGCTGAATACCGCACTGAGTCAATGCGGTCTTAGCCTCTCTGGTGTCAACACTCTGTCTGATTTTGGATTTTTTTTTTTTTTTCCAAAATCAGACTTGACACCAGAGAGGCTGAATACCGCACTGAGTCAATGCGGTCTTAGCCTCTCTGGTCTCAACACTCTGTCTGATTTTGGATTTTTTTTTTTTTTTTTCCAAAATCAGACTTGACACCAGAGAGGCTGCATACCGCACTGAGTCAATGCGCTCTTAGCCTCTCTGGTCTCAACACTCTGTCTGATTTTGGATTTTTTTTTTTCCAAAATCAGACTACTTGACACCAGAGAGGCTGAATACCGCACTGAGTCAATGCGGTCTTAGCCTCTCTGGTCTCAACACTCTGTCTGATTTTGGATTTTTTTTTTTTTTTTTTTTCCAAAATCAGACTTGACACCAGAGAGGCTGAATACCGCACTGAGTCAATGCGGTCTTAGCCTCTCTGGTCTCAACACTGTCTGATTTTGGATTTTTTTTTTTTTTCCAAAATCAGACTTGACACCAGAGAGGCTGAATACCGCACTGAGTCAATGCGGTCTTAGCCTCTCTGGTGTCAACACTCTGTCTGATTTTGGATTTTTTTTTTTTTTTCCAAAATCAGACTTGACACCAGAGAGGCTGAATACCGCACTGAGTCAATGCGGTCTTAGCCTCTCTGGTCTCAACACTCTGTCTGATTTTGGATTTTTTTTTTTTTTTTTCCAAAATCAGACTTGACACCAGAGAGGCTGCATACCGCACTGAGTCAATGCGCTCTTAGCCTCTCTGGTCTCAACACTCTGTCTGATTTTGGATTTTTTTTTTTCCAAAATCAGACTACTTGACACCAGAGAGGCTGAATACCGCACTGAGTCAATGCGGTCTTAGCCTCTCTGGTCTCAACACTCTGTCTGATTTTGGATTTTTTTTTTTTTTTTTTTTCCAAAATCAGACTTGACACCAGAGAGGCTGAATACCGCACTGAGTCAATGCGGTCTTAGCCTCTCTGGTCTCAACACTGTCTGATTTTGGATTTTTTTTTTTTTTCCAAAATCAGACTTGACACCAGAGAGGCTGAATACCGCACTGAGTCAATGCGGTCTTAGCCTCTCTGGTGTCAACACTGTGTCTGATTTTGGATTTTTTTTTTTTTTTCCAAAATCAGACTTGACACCAGAGAGGCTGAATACCGCACTGAGTCAATGCGGTCTTAGCCTCTCTGGTCTCAACACTCTGTCTGATTTTGGATTTTTTTTTTTTTTCCAAAATCAGACTTGACACCAGAGAGGCTGAATACCGCACTGAGTCAATGCGGTCTTAGCCTCTCTGGTCTCAACACTCTGTCTGATTTTGGATTTATTTTAATTTTTTTCCAAAATCAGACTTGACACCAGAGAGGCTGAATACCGCACTGAGTCAATGCGGTCTTAGCCTCTCTGGTGTCAACACTCTGTCTGATTTTGGATTTTTTTTTTTTTTTTCCAAAATCAGACTTGACACCAGAGAGGCTGAATACCGCACTGAGTCAATGCGGTCTTAGCCTCTCTGGTGTCAACACTCTGTCTGATTTTGGATTTTTTTTTTTTTTTTTTCCAAAATCAGACTTGACACCAGAGAGGCTGCATACCGCACTGAGTCAATGCACTCTTAGCCTCTCTGGTCTCAACACTCTGTCTGATTTTGGATTTTTTTTTTTTTTTTCCAAAATCAGACTTGACACCAGAGAGGCTGAATACCGCACTGAGTCAATGCGGTCTTAGCCTCTCTGGTGTCAACACTCTGTCTGATTTTGGATTTTTTTTTTTTTTCCAAAATCAGACTGGACACCAGAGAGGCTGAATACCGCACTGAGTCAATGCGGTCTTAGCCTCTCTGGTGTCAACACTCTGTCTGATTTTGGATTTTTTTTTTTTTTCCAAAATCAGACTTGACACCAGAGAGGCTGAATACCGCACTGAGTCAATGCGGTCTTAGCCTCTCTGGTCTCAACACTCTGTCTGATTTTGGATTTATTTTTATTTTTTTCCAAAATCAGACTTGACACCAGAGAGGCTGAATACCGCACTGAGTCAATGCGGTCTTAGCCTCTCTGGTGTCAACACTCTGTCTGATTTTGGATTTTTTTTTTTTTTTTCCAAAATCAGACTTGACACCAGAGAGGCTGAATACCGCACTGAGTCAATGCGGTCTTAGCCTCTCTGGTGTCAACACTCTGTCTGATTTTGGATTTATTTTTATTTTTTTCCAAAATCAGACTTGACACCAGAGAGGCTGAATACCGCACTGAGTCAATGCGGTCTTAGCCTCTCTGGTGTCAACACTCTGTCTGATTTTGGATTTTTTTTTTTTTTTTCCAAAATCAGACTTGACACCAGAGAGGCTGAATACCGCACTGAGTCAATGCGGTCTTAGCCTCTCTGGTGTCAACACTCTGTCTGATTTTGGATTTTTTTTTTTTTTTCCAAAATCAGACTTGACACCAGAGAGGCTGAATACCGCACTGAGTCAATGCGGTCTTAGCCTCTCTGGTCTCAACACTCTGTCTGATTTTGGATTTTTTTTTTTTTTTTTCCAAAATCAGACTTGACACCAGAGAGGCTGCATACCGCACTGAGTCAATGCGCTCTTAGCCTCTCTGGTCTCAACACTCTGTCTGATTTTGGATTTTTTTTTTTTCCAAAATCAGACTACTTGACACCAGAGAGGCTGAATACCGCACTGAGTCAATGCGGTCTTAGCCTCTCTGGTGTCAACACTCTGTCTGATTTTGGATTTTTTTTTTTTTTTTCCAAAATCAGACTTGACACCAGAGAGGCTGAATACCGCACTGAGTCAATGCGGTCTTAGCCTCTCTGGTGTCAACACTCTGTCTGATTTTGGATTTTTTTTTTTTTCCAAAATCAGACTTGACACCAGAGAGGCTGAATACCGCACTGAGTCAATGCGGTCTTAGCCTCTCTGGTCTCAACACTCTGTCTGATTTTGGATTTTTTTTTTTTTTTTTTCCAAAATCAGACTTGACACCAGAGAGGCTGCATACCGCACTGAGTCAATGCGCTCTTAGCCTCTCTGGTCTCAACACTCTGTCTGATTTTGGATTTTTTTTTTTTCCAAAATCAGACTACTTGACACCAGAGAGGCTGAATACCGCACTGAGTCAATGCGGTCTTAGCCTCTCTGGTCTCAACACTCTGTCTGATTTTGGATTTTTTTTTTTTTTTTTTCAAAAATCAGACTTGACACCAGAGAGGCTGCATACCGCACTGAGTCAATGCGCTCTTAGCCTCTCTGGTCTCAACACTCTGTCTGATTTTGGATTTTTTTTTTTCCAAAATCAGACTACTTGACACCAGAGAGGCTGAATACCGCACTGAGTCAATGCGGTCTTAGCCTCTCTGGTCTCAACACTCTGTCTGATTTTGGATTTTTTTTTTTTTTTTTTTTTCCAAAATCAGACTTGACACCAGAGAGGCTGAATACCGCACTGAGTCAATGCGGTCTTAGCCTCTCTGGTCTCAACACTGTCTGATTTTGGATTTTTTTTTTTTTTCCAAAATCAGACTTGACACCAGAGAGGCTGAATACCGCACTGAGTCAATGCGGTCTTAGCCTCTCTGGTGTCAACACTGTGTCTGATTTTGGATTTTTTTTTTTTTTTCCAAAATCAGACTTGACACCAGAGAGGCTGAATACCGCACTGAGTCAATGCGGTCTTAGCCTCTCTGGTCTCAACACTCTGTCTGATTTTGGATTTTTTTTTTTTTTCCAAAATCAGACTTGACACCAGAGAGGCTGAATACCGCACTGAGTCAATGCGGTCTTAGCCTCTCTGGTCTCAACACTCTGTCTGATTTTGGATTTATTTTAATTTTTTTCCAAAATCAGACTTGACACCAGAGAGGCTGAATACCGCACTGAGTCAATGCGGTCTTAGCCTCTCTGGTGTCAACACTCTGTCTGATTTTGGATTTTTTTTTTTTTTTTCCAAAATCAGACTTGACACCAGAGAGGCTGAATACCGCACTGAGTCAATGCGGTCTTAGCCTCTCTGGTGTCAACACTCTGTCTGATTTTGGATTTTTTTTTTTTTTTTTCCAAAATCAGACTTGACACCAGAGAGGCTGCATACCGCACTGAGTCAATGCGCTCTTAGCCTCTCTGGTCTCAACACTCTGTCTGATTTTGGATTTTTTTTTTTTTTTTCCAAAATCAGACTTGACACCAGAGAGGCTGAATACCGCACTGAGTCAATGCGGTCTTAGCCTCTCTGGTCTCAACACTGTCTGATTTTGGATTTTTTTTTTTTTTCCAAAATCAGACTTGACACCAGAGAGGCTGAATACCGCACTGAGTCAATGCGGTCTTAGCCTCTCTGGTGTCAACACTGTGTCTGATTTTGGATTTTTTTTTTTTTTTCCAAAATCAGACTTGACACCAGAGAGGCTGAATACCGCACTGAGTCAATGCGGTCTTAGCCTCTCTGGTGTCAACACTCTGTCTGATTTTGGATTTTTTTTTTTTTTTTCCAAAATCAGACTTGACACCAGAGAGGCTGAATACCGCACTGAGTCAATGCGGTCTTAGCCTCTCTGGTGTCAACACTCTGTCTGATTTTGGATTTTTTTTTTTTTTTTTTCCAAAATCAGACTTGACACCAGAGAGGCTGAATACCGCACTGAGTCAATGCGGTCTTAGCCTCTCTGGTGTCAACACTCTGTCTGATTTTGGATTTTTTTTTTTTTTTCCAAAATCAGACTTGACACCAGAGAGGCTGAATACCGCACTGAGTCAATGCGGTCTTAGCCTCTCTGGTCTCAACACTGTCTGATTTTGGATTTTTTTTTTTTTTTCCAAAATCAGACTTGACACCAGAGAGGCTGAATACCGCACTGAGTCAATGCGGTCTTAGCCTCTCTGGTGTCAACACTCTGTCTGATTTTGGATTTTTTTTTTTTTTTCCAAAATCAGACTTGACACCAGAGAGGCTGAATACCGCACTGAGTCAATGCGGTCTTAGCCTCTCTGGTCTCAACACTCTGTCTGATTTTGGATTTTTTTTTTTTTTTTTCCAAAATCAGACTTGACACCAGAGAGGCTGCATACCGCACTGAGTCAATGCGCTCTTAGCCTCTCTGGTCTCAACACTCTGTCTGATTTTGGATTTTTTTTTTTCCAAAATCAGACTACTTGACACCAGAGAGGCTGAATACCGCACTGAGTCAATGCGGTCTTAGCCTCTCTGGTCTCAACACTCTGTCTGATTTTGGATTTTTTTTTTTTTTTTTTTTCCAAAATCAGACTTGACACCAGAGAGGCTGAATACCGCACTGAGTCAATGCGGTCTTAGCCTCTCTGGTCTCAACACTGTCTGATTTTGGATTTTTTTTTTTTTTCCAAAATCAGACTTGACACCAGAGAGGCTGAATACCGCACTGAGTCAATGCGGTCTTAGCCTCTCTGGTGTCAACACTGTGTCTGATTTTGGATTTTTTTTTTTTTTTCCAAAATCAGACTTGACACCAGAGAGGCTGAATACCGCACTGAGTCAATGCGGTCTTAGCCTCTCTGGTCTCAACACTCTGTCTGATTTTGGATTTTTTTTTTTTTCCAAAATCAGACTTGACACCAGAGAGGCTGAATACCGCACTGAGTCAATGCGGTCTTAGCCTCTCTGGTCTCAACACTCTGTCTGATTTTGGATTTATTTTAATTTTTTTCCAAAATCAGACTTGACACCAGAGAGGCTGAATACCGCACTGAGTCAATGCGGTCTTAGCCTCTCTGGTGTCAACACTCTGTCTGATTTTGGATTTTTTTTTTTTTTTTCCAAAATCAGACTTGACACCAGAGAGGCTGAATACCGCACTGAGTCAATGCGGTCTTAGCCTCTCTGGTGTCAACACTCTGTCTGATTTTGGATTTTTTTTTTTTTTTTTTCCAAAATCAGACTTGACACCAGAGAGGCTGCATACCGCACTGAGTCAATGCACTCTTAGCCTCTCTGGTCTCAACACTCTGTCTGATTTTGGATTTTTTTTTTTTTTTTCCAAAATCAGACTTGACACCAGAGAGGCTGAATACCGCACTGAGTCAATGCGGTCTTAGCCTCTCTGGTGTCAACACTCTGTCTGATTTTGGATTTTTTTTTTTTTTCCAAAATCAGACTGGACACCAGAGAGGCTGAATACCGCACTGAGTCAATGCGGTCTTAGCCTCTCTGGTGTCAACACTCTGTCTGATTTTGGATTTTTTTTTTTTTTCCAAAATCAGACTTGACACCAGAGAGGCTGAATACCGCACTGAGTCAATGCGGTCTTAGCCTCTCTGGTCTCAACACTCTGTCTGATTTTGGATTTATTTTTATTTTTTTCCAAAATCAGACTTGACACCAGAGAGGCTGAATACCGCACTGAGTCAATGCGGTCTTAGCCTCTCTGGTGTCAACACTCTGTCTGATTTTGGATTTTTTTTTTTTTTTCCAAAATCAGACTTGACACCAGAGAGGCTGAATACCGCACTGAGTCAATGCGGTCTTAGCCTCTCTGGTCTCAACACTCTGTCTGATTTTGGATTTTTTTTTTTTTTTTTTCCAAAATCAGACTTGACACCAGAGAGGCTGCATACCGCACTGAGTCAATGCGCTCTTAGCCTCTCTGGTCTCAACACTCTGTCTGATTTTGGATTTTTTTTTTTTCCAAAATCAGACTACTTGACACCAGAGAGGCTGAATACCGCACTGAGTCAATGCGGTCTTAGCCTCTCTGGTCTCAACACTCTGTCTGATTTTGGATTTTTTTTTTTTTTTTTCAAAAATCAGACTTGACACCAGAGAGGCTGCATACCGCACTGAGTCAATGCGCTCTTAGCCTCTCTGGTCTCAACACTCTGTCTGATTTTGGATTTTTTTTTTTCCAAAATCAGACTACTTGACACCAGAGAGGCTGAATACCGCACTGAGTCAATGCGGTCTTAGCCTCTCTGGTCTCAACACTCTGTCTGATTTTGGATTTTTTTTTTTTTTTTTTTTCCAAAATCAGACTTGACACCAGAGAGGCTGAATACCGCACTGAGTCAATGCGGTCTTAGCCTCTCTGGTCTCAACACTGTCTGATTTTGGATTTTTTTTTTTTTTCCAAAATCAGACTTGACACCAGAGAGGCTGAATACCGCACTGAGTCAATGCGGTCTTAGCCTCTCTGGTGTCAACACTGTGTCTGATTTTGGATTTTTTTTTTTTTTTCCAAAATCAGACTTGACACCAGAGAGGCTGAATACCGCACTGAGTCAATGCGGTCTTAGCCTCTCTGGTCTCAACACTCTGTCTGATTTTGGATTTTTTTTTTTTTCCAAAATCAGACTTGACACCAGAGAGGCTGAATACCGCACTGAGTCAATGCGGTCTTAGCCTCTCTGGTCTCAACACTCTGTCTGATTTTGGATTTATTTTAATTTTTTTCCAAAATCAGACTTGACACCAGAGAGGCTGAATACCGCACTGAGTCAATGCGGTCTTAGCCTCTCTGGTGTCAACACTCTGTCTGATTTTGGATTTTTTTTTTTTTTTTCCAAAATCAGACTTGACACCAGAGAGGCTGAATACCGCACTGAGTCAATGCGGTCTTAGCCTCTCTGGTGTCAACACTCTGTCTGATTTTGGATTTTTTTTTTTTTTTTTCCAAAATCAGACTTGACACCAGAGAGGCTGCATACCGCACTGAGTCAATGCGCTCTTAGCCTCTCTGGTCTCAACACTCTGTCTGATTTTGGATTTTTTTTTTTTTTTTCCAAAATCAGACTTGACACCAGAGAGGCTGAATACCGCACTGAGTCAATGCGGTCTTAGCCTCTCTGGTCTCAACACTGTCTGATTTTGGATTTTTTTTTTTTTTCCAAAATCAGACTTGACACCAGAGAGGCTGAATACCGCACTGAGTCAATGCGGTCTTAGCCTCTCTGGTGTCAACACTGTGTCTGATTTTGGATTTTTTTTTTTTTTTCCAAAATCAGACTTGACACCAGAGAGGCTGAATACCGCACTGAGTCAATGCGGTCTTAGCCTCTCTGGTGTCAACACTCTGTCTGATTTTGGATTTTTTTTTTTTTTTTCCAAAATCAGACTTGACACCAGAGAGGCTGAATACCGCACTGAGTCAATGCGGTCTTAGCCTCTCTGGTGTCAACACTCTGTCTGATTTTGGATTTATTTTTTTTTTTTTTCCAAAATCAGACTTGACACCAGAGAGGCTGAATACCGCACTGAGTCAATGCGGTCTTAGCCTCTCTGGTGTCAACACTCTGTCTGATTTTGGATTTTTTTTTTTTTTTCCAAAATCAGACTTGACACCAGAGAGGCTGAATACCGCACTGAGTCAATGCGGTCTTAGCCTCTCTGGTCTCAACACTGTCTGATTTTGGATTTTTTTTTTTTTTCCAAAATCAGACTTGACACCAGAGAGGCTGAATACCGCACTGAGTCAATGCGGTCTTAGCCTCTCTGGTGTCAACACTCTGTCTGATTTTGGATTTTTTTTTTTTTTTCCAAAATCAGACTTGACACCAGAGAGGCTGAATACCGCACTGAGTCAATGCGGTCTTAGCCTCTCTGGTCTCAACACTCTGTCTGATTTTGGATTTTTTTTTTTTTTTTTCCAAAATCAGACTTGACACCAGAGAGGCTGCATACCGCACTGAGTCAATGCGCTCTTAGCCTCTCTGGTCTCAACACTCTGTCTGATTTTGGATTTTTTTTTTTCCAAAATCAGACTACTTGACACCAGAGAGGCTGAATACCGCACTGAGTCAATGCGGTCTTAGCCTCTCTGGTCTCAACACTCTGTCTGATTTTGGATTTTTTTTTTTTTTTTTTTTCCAAAATCAGACTTGACACCAGAGAGGCTGAATACCGCACTGAGTCAATGCGGTCTTAGCCTCTCTGGTCTCAACACTGTCTGATTTTGGATTTTTTTTTTTTTTCCAAAATCAGACTTGACACCAGAGAGGCTGAATACCGCACTGAGTCAATGCGGTCTTAGCCTCTCTGGTGTCAACACTGTGTCTGATTTTGGATTTTTTTTTTTTTTTCCAAAATCAGACTTGACACCAGAGAGGCTGAATACCGCACTGAGTCAATGCGGTCTTAGCCTCTCTGGTCTCAACACTCTGTCTGATTTTGGATTTTTTTTTTTTTTCCAAAATCAGACTTGACACCAGAGAGGCTGAATACCGCACTGAGTCAATGCGGTCTTAGCCTCTCTGGTCTCAACACTCTGTCTGATTTTGGATTTATTTTAATTTTTTTCCAAAATCAGACTTGACACCAGAGAGGCTGAATACCGCACTGAGTCAATGCGGTCTTAGCCTCTCTGGTGTCAACACTCTGTCTGATTTTGGATTTTTTTTTTTTTTTTCCAAAATCAGACTTGACACCAGAGAGGCTGAATACCGCACTGAGTCAATGCGGTCTTAGCCTCTCTGGTGTCAACACTCTGTCTGATTTTGGATTTTTTTTTTTTTTTTTTCCAAAATCAGACTTGACACCAGAGAGGCTGCATACCGCACTGAGTCAATGCACTCTTAGCCTCTCTGGTCTCAACACTCTGTCTGATTTTGGATTTTTTTTTTTTTTTTCCAAAATCAGACTTGACACCAGAGAGGCTGAATACCGCACTGAGTCAATGCGGTCTTAGCCTCTCTGGTGTCAACACTCTGTCTGATTTTGGATTTTTTTTTTTTTTCCAAAATCAGACTGGACACCAGAGAGGCTGAATACCGCACTGAGTCAATGCGGTCTTAGCCTCTCTGGTGTCAACACTCTGTCTGATTTTGGATTTTTTTTTTTTTTCCAAAATCAGACTTGACACCAGAGAGGCTGAATACCGCACTGAGTCAATGCGGTCTTAGCCTCTCTGGTCTCAACACTCTGTCTGATTTTGGATTTATTTTTATTTTTTTCCAAAATCAGACTTGACACCAGAGAGGCTGAATACCGCACTGAGTCAATGCGGTCTTAGCCTCTCTGGTGTCAACACTCTGTCTGATTTTGGATTTTTTTTTTTTTTCCAAAATCAGACTTGACACCAGAGAGGCTGAATACCGCACTGAGTCAATGCGGTCTTAGCCTCTCTGGTCTCAACACTCTGTCTGATTTTGGATTTTTTTTTTTTTTTTTCCAAAATCAGACTTGACACCAGAGAGGCTGCATACCGCACTGAGTCAATGCGCTCTTAGCCTCTCTGGTCTCAACACTCTGTCTGATTTTGGATTTTTTTTTTTCCAAAATCAGACTACTTGACACCAGAGAGGCTGAATACCGCACTGAGTCAATGCGGTCTTAGCCTCTCTGGTGTCAACACTCTGTCTGATTTTGGATTTTTTTTTTTTTTTTCCAAAATCAGACTTGACACCAGAGAGGCTGAATACCGCACTGAGTCAATGCGGTCTTAGCCTCTCTGGTGTCAACACTCTGTCTGATTTTGGATTTTTTTTTTTTTCCAAAATCAGACTTGACACCAGAGAGGCTGAATACCGCACTGAGTCAATGCGGTCTTAGCCTCTCTGGTCTCAACACTCTGTCTGATTTTGGATTTTTTTTTTTTTTTTTTCCAAAATCAGACTTGACACCAGAGAGGCTGCATACCGCACTGAGTCAATGCGCTCTTAGCCTCTCTGGTCTCAACACTCTGTCTGATTTTGGATTTTTTTTTTTCCAAAATCAGACTACTTGACACCAGAGAGGCTGAATACCGCACTGAGTCAATGCGGTCTTAGCCTCTCTGGTCTCAACACTCTGTCTGATTTTGGATTTTTTTTTTTTTTTTTCCAAAATCAGACTTGACACCAGAGAGGCTGCATACCGCACTGAGTCAATGCGCTCTTAGCCTCTCTGGTCTCAACACTCTGTCTGATTTTGGATTTTTTTTTTTCCAAAATCAGACTACTTGACACCAGAGAGGCTGAATACCGCACTGAGTCAATGCGGTCTTAGCCTCTCTGGTCTCAACACTCTGTCTGATTTTGGATTTTTTTTTTTTTTTTTTTTTCCAAAATCAGACTTGACACCAGAGAGGCTGAATACCGCACTGAGTCAATGCGGTCTTAGCCTCTCTGGTCTCAACACTGTCTGATTTTGGATTTTTTTTTTTTTTCCAAAATCAGACTTGACACCAGAGAGGCTGAATACCGCACTGAGTCAATGCGGTCTTAGCCTCTCTGGTGTCAACACTGTGTCTGATTTTGGATTTTTTTTTTTTTTTCCAAAATCAGACTTGACACCAGAGAGGCTGAATACCGCACTGAGTCAATGCGGTCTTAGCCTCTCTGGTCTCAACACTCTGTCTGATTTTGGATTTTTTTTTTTTTCCAAAATCAGACTTGACACCAGAGAGGCTGAATACCGCACTGAGTCAATGCGGTCTTAGCCTCTCTGGTCTCAACACTCTGTCTGATTTTGGATTTATTTTAATTTTTTTCCAAAATCAGACTTGACACCAGAGAGGCTGAATACCGCACTGAGTCAATGCGGTCTTAGCCTCTCTGGTGTCAACACTCTGTCTGATTTTGGATTTTTTTTTTTTTTTTCCAAAATCAGACTTGACACCAGAGAGGCTGAATACCGCACTGAGTCAATGCGGTCTTAGCCTCTCTGGTGTCAACACTCTGTCTGATTTTGGATTTTTTTTTTTTTTTTTCCAAAATCAGACTTGACACCAGAGAGGCTGCATACCGCACTGAGTCAATGCGCTCTTAGCCTCTCTGGTCTCAACACTCTGTCTGATTTTGGATTTTTTTTTTTTTTTTCCAAAATCAGACTTGACACCAGAGAGGCTGAATACCGCACTGAGTCAATGCGGTCTTAGCCTCTCTGGTCTCAACACTGTCTGATTTTGGATTTTTTTTTTTTTTCCAAAATCAGACTTGACACCAGAGAGGCTGAATACCGCACTGAGTCAATGCGGTCTTAGCCTCTCTGGTGTCAACACTGTGTCTGATTTTGGATTTTTTTTTTTTTTTCCAAAATCAGACTTGACACCAGAGAGGCTGAATACCGCACTGAGTCAATGCGGTCTTAGCCTCTCTGGTGTCAACACTCTGTCTGATTTTGGATTTTTTTTTTTTTTTTCCAAAATCAGACTTGACACCAGAGAGGCTGAATACCGCACTGAGTCAATGCGGTCTTAGCCTCTCTGGTGTCAACACTCTGTCTGATTTTGGATTTTTTTTTTTTTTTTTTCCAAAATCAGACTTGACACCAGAGAGGCTGAATACCGCACTGAGTCAATGCGGTCTTAGCCTCTCTGGTGTCAACACTCTGTCTGATTTTGGATTTTTTTTTTTTTTTCCAAAATCAGACTTGACACCAGAGAGGCTGAATACCGCACTGAGTCAATGCGGTCTTAGCCTCTCTGGTCTCAACACTCTGTCTGATTTTGGATTTTTTTTTTTTTTTTTCCAAAATCAGACTTGACACCAGAGAGGCTGCATACCGCACTGAGTCAATGCGCTCTTAGCCTCTCTGGTCTCAACACTCTGTCTGATTTTGGATTTTTTTTTTTCCAAAATCAGACTACTTGACACCAGAGAGGCTGAATACCGCACTGAGTCAATGCGGTCTTAGCCTCTCTGGTCTCAACACTCTGTCTGATTTTGGATTTATTTTAATTTTTTTCCAAAATCAGACTTGACACCAGAGAGGCTGAATACCGCACTGAGTCAATGCGGTCTTAGCCTCTCTGGTGTCAACACTCTGTCTGATTTTGGATTTTTTTTTTTTTTTTCCAAAATCAGACTTGACACCAGAGAGGCTGAATACCGCACTGAGTCAATGCGGTCTTAGCCTCTCTGGTGTCAACACTCTGTCTGATTTTGGATTTTTTTTTTTTTTTTTTCCAAAATCAGACTTGACACCAGAGAGGCTGCATACCGCACTGAGTCAATGCGCTCTTAGCCTCTCTGGTCTCAACACTCTGTCTGATTTTGGATTTTTTTTTTTTTTTTCCAAAATCAGACTTGACACCAGAGAGGCTGAATACCGCACTGAGTCAATGCGGTCTTAGCCTCTCTGGTCTCAACACTTTCTGATTTTGGATTTTTTTTTTTTTTCCAAAATCAGACTTGACACCAGAGAGGCTGAATACCGCACTGAGTCAATGCGGTCTTAGCCTCTCTGGTGTCAACACTGTGTCTGATTTTGGATTTTTTTTTTTTTTTCCAAAATCAGACTTGACACCAGAGAGGCTGAATACCGCACTGAGTCAATGCGGTCTTAGCCTCTCTGGTGTCAACACTCTGTCTGATTTTGGATTTTTTTTTTTTTTTTCCAAAATCAGACTTGACACCAGAGAGGCTGAATACCGCACTGAGTCAATGCGGTCTTAGCCTCTCTGGTGTCAACACTGTGTCTGATTTTGGATTTTTTTTTTTTTTTCCAAAATCAGACTTGACACCAGAGAGGCTGAATACCGCACTGAGTCAATGCGGTCTTAGCCTCTCTGGTCTCAACACTCTGTCTGATTTTGGATTTTTTTTTTTTTTTTTCCAAAATCAGACTTGACACCAGAGAGGCTGCATACCGCACTGAGTCAATGCGCTCTTAGCCTCTCTGGTCTCAACACTCTGTCTGATTTTGGATTTTTTTTTTTCCAAAATCAGACTACTTGACACCAGAGAGGCTGAATACCGCACTGAGTCAATGCGGTCTTAGCCTCTCTGGTGTCAACACTCTGTCTGATTTTGGATTTTTTTTTTTTTTTTCCAAAATCAGACTTGACACCAGAGAGGCTGAATACCGCACTGAGTCAATGCGGTCTTAGCCTCTCTGGTGTCAACACTCTGTCTGATTTTGGATTTTTTTTTTTTTTCCAAAATCAGACTTGACACCAGAGAGGCTGAATACCGCACTGAGTCAATGCGGTCTTAGCCTCTCTGGTCTCAACACTCTGTCTGATTTTGGATTTTTTTTTTTTTTTTTTCCAAAATCAGACTTGACACCAGAGAGGCTGCATACCGCACTGAGTCAATGCGCTCTTAGCCTCTCTGGTCTCAACACTCTGCCTGATTTTGGATTTTTTTTTTTTCCAAAATCAGACTACTTGACACCAGAGAGGCTGAATACCGCACTGAGTCAATGCGGTCTTAGCCTCTCTGGTCTCAACACTCTGTCTGATTTTGGATTTTTTTTTTTTTTTTTCCAAAATCAGACTTGACACCAGAGAGGCTGCATACCGCACTGAGTCAATGCGCTCTTAGCCTCTCTGGTCTCAACACTCTGTCTGATTTTGGATTTTTTTTTTTTCCAAAATCAGACTACTTGACACCAGAGAGGCTGAATACCGCACTGAGTCAATGCGGTCTTAGCCTCTCTGGTCTCAACACTCTGTCTGATTTTGGATTTTTTTTTTTTTTTCCAAAATCAGACTTGACACCAGAGAGGCTGAATACCGCACTGAGTCAATGCGGTCTTAGCCTCTCTGGTCTCAACACTCTGTCTGATTTTGGATTTTTTTTTTTTTCCAAAATCAGACTTGACACCAGAGAGGCTGAATACCGCACTGAGTCAATGCGGTCTTAGCCTCTCTGGTCTCAACACTCTGTCTGATTTTGGATTTATTTTAATTTTTTTCCAAAATCAGACTTGACACCAGAGAGGCTGAATACCGCACTGAGTCAATGCGGTCTTAGCCTCTCTGGTGTCAACACTCTGTCTGATTTTGGATTTTTTTTTTTTTTTTCCAAAATCAGACTTGACACCAGAGAGGCTGAATACCGCACTGAGTCAATGCGGTCTTAGCCTCTCTGGTGTCAACACTCTGTCTGATTTTGGATTTTTTTTTTTTTTTTTCCAAAATCAGACTTGACACCAGAGAGGCTGCATACCGCACTGAGTCAATGCGCTCTTAGCCTCTCTGGTCTCAACACTCTGTCTGATTTTGGATTTTTTTTTTTTTTTTCCAAAATCAGACTTGACACCAGAGAGGCTGAATACCGCACTGAGTCAATGCGGTCTTAGCCTCTCTGGTCTCAACACTGTCTGATTTTGGATTTTTTTTTTTTTTCCAAAATCAGACTTGACACCAGAGAGGCTGAATACCGCACTGAGTCAATGCGGTCTTAGCCTCTCTGGTGTCAACACTGTGTCTGATTTTGGATTTTTTTTTTTTTTTCCAAAATCAGACTTGACACCAGAGAGGCTGAATACCGCACTGAGTCAATGCGGTCTTAGCCTCTCTGGTGTCAACACTCTGTCTGATTTTGGATTTTTTTTTTTTTTTTCCAAAATCAGACTTGACACCAGAGAGGCTGAATACCGCACTGAGTCAATGCGGTCTTAGCCTCTCTGGTGTCAACACTCTGTCTGATTTTGGATTTTTTTTTTTTTTTTTTCCAAAATCAGACTTGACACCAGAGAGGCTGAATACCGCACTGAGTCAATGCGGTCTTAGCCTCTCTGGTGTCAACACTCTGTCTGATTTTGGATTTTTTTTTTTTTTTCCAAAATCAGACTTGACACCAGAGAGGCTGAATACCGCACTGAGTCAATGCGGTCTTAGCCTCTCTGGTCTCAACACTCTGTCTGATTTTGGATTTTTTTTTTTTTTTTTCCAAAATCAGACTTGACACCAGAGAGGCTGCATACCGCACTGAGTCAATGCGCTCTTAGCCTCTCTGGTCTCAACACTCTGTCTGATTTTGGATTTTTTTTTTTCCAAAATCAGACTACTTGACACCAGAGAGGCTGAATACCGCACTGAGTCAATGCGGTCTTAGCCTCTCTGGTCTCAACACTCTGTCTGATTTTGGATTTATTTTAATTTTTTTCCAAAATCAGACTTGACACCAGAGAGGCTGAATACCGCACTGAGTCAATGCGGTCTTAGCCTCTCTGGTGTCAACACTCTGTCTGATTTTGGATTTTTTTTTTTTTTTTCCAAAATCAGACTTGACACCAGAGAGGCTGAATACCGCACTGAGTCAATGCGGTCTTAGCCTCTCTGGTGTCAACACTCTGTCTGATTTTGGATTTTTTTTTTTTTTTTTTCCAAAATCAGACTTGACACCAGAGAGGCTGCATACCGCACTGAGTCAATGCGCTCTTAGCCTCTCTGGTCTCAACACTCTGTCTGATTTTGGATTTTTTTTTTTTTTTTCCAAAATCAGACTTGACACCAGAGAGGCTGAATACCGCACTGAGTCAATGCGGTCTTAGCCTCTCTGGTCTCAACACTTTCTGATTTTGGATTTTTTTTTTTTTTCCAAAATCAGACTTGACACCAGAGAGGCTGAATACCGCACTGAGTCAATGCGGTCTTAGCCTCTCTGGTGTCAACACTGTGTCTGATTTTGGATTTTTTTTTTTTTTTCCAAAATCAGACTTGACACCAGAGAGGCTGAATACCGCACTGAGTCAATGCGGTCTTAGCCTCTCTGGTGTCAACACTCTGTCTGATTTTGGATTTTTTTTTTTTTTTTCCAAAATCAGACTTGACACCAGAGAGGCTGAATACCGCACTGAGTCAATGCGGTCTTAGCCTCTCTGGTGTCAACACTGTGTCTGATTTTGGATTTTTTTTTTTTTTTCCAAAATCAGACTTGACACCAGAGAGGCTGAATACCGCACTGAGTCAATGCGGTCTTAGCCTCTCTGGTGTCAACACTCTGTCTGATTTTGGATTTTTTTTTTTTTTTCCAAAATCAGACTTGACACCAGAGAGGCTGCATACCGCACTGAGTCAATGCGCTCTTAGCCTCTCTGGTCTCAACACTCTGTCTGATTTTGGATTTTTTTTTTTCCAAAATCAGACTACTTGACACCAGAGAGGCTGAATACTGCACTGAGTCAATGCGGTCTTAGCCTCTCTGGTCTCAACACTCTGTCTGATTTTGGATTTATTTTAATTTTTTTCCAAAATCAGACTTGACACCAGAGAGGCTGAATACCGCACTGAGTCAATGCGGTCTTAGCCTCTCTGGTCTCAACACTGTCTGATTTTGGATTTTTTTTTTTTTTCCAAAATCAGACTTGACACCAGAGAGGCTGAATACCGCACTGAGTCAATGCGGTCTTAGCCTCTCTGGTGTCAACACTGTGTCTGATTTTGGATTT
Source organism: Poromitra crassiceps (assembly GCF_964638095.1). Taxonomy (NCBI): domain Eukaryota; kingdom Metazoa; phylum Chordata; class Actinopteri; order Beryciformes; family Melamphaidae; genus Poromitra; species Poromitra crassiceps. Next base: position 116,941 of record NW_028151982.1, read on the forward strand.
TTTTTTTTTTTTCCAAAATCAGACTTGACACCAGAGAGGCTGAATACCGCACTGAGTCAATGCGGTCTTAGCCTCTCTGGTGTCAACACTCTGTCTGATTTTGGATTTTTTTTTTTTTTTTCCAAAATCAGACTTGACACCAGAGAGGCTGAATACCGCACTGAGTCAATGCGGTCTTAGCCTCTCTGGTGTCAACACTCTGTCTGATTTTGGATTTTTTTTTTTTTTTTTTCCAAAATCAGACTTGACACCAGAGAGGCTGAATACCGCACTGAGTCAATGCGGTCTTAGCCTCTCTGGTGTCAACACTCTGTCTGATTTTGGATTTTTTTTTTTTTTTTTCCAAAATCAGACTTGACACCAGAGAGGCTGCATACCGCACTGAGTCAATGCGCTCTTAGCCTCTCTGGTCTCAACACTCTGTCTGATTTTGGATTTTTTTTTTTTTTTTCCAAAATCAGACTTGACACCAGAGAGGCTGAATACCGCACTGAGTCAATGCGGTCTTAGCCTCTCTGGTCTCAACACTGTCTGATTTTGGATTTTTTTTTTTTTTCCAAAATCAGACTTGACACCAGAGAGGCTGAATACCGCACTGAGTCAATGCGGTCTTAGCCTCTCTGGTGTCAACACTGTGTCTGATTTTGGATTTTTTTTTTTTTTTCCAAAATCAGACTTGACACCAGAGAGGCTGAATACCGCACTGAGTCAATGCGGTCTTAGCCTCTCTGGTGTCAACACTCTGTCTGATTTTGGATTTTTTTTTTTTTTTTTCCAAAATCAGACTTGACACCAGAGAGGCTGAATACCGCACTGAGTCAATGCGGTCTTAGCCTCTCTGGTGTCAACACTCTGTCTGATTTTGGATTTTTTTTTTTTTTTTTCCAAAATCAGACTTGACACCAGAGAGGCTGAATACCGCACTGAGTCAATGCGGTCTTAGCCTCTCTGGTGTCAACACTCTGTCTGATTTTGGATTTTTTTTTTTTTTTTTCCAAAATCAGACTTGACACCAGAGAGGCTGCATACCGCACTGAGTCAATGCGGTCTTAGCCTCTCTGGTGTCAACACTCTGTCTGATTTTGGATTTTTTTTTTTTTTTTTTCCAAAATCAGACTTGACACCAGAGAGGCTGAATACCGCACTGAGTCAATGCGGTCTTAGCCTCTCTGGTGTCAACACTCTGTCTGATTTTGGATTTTTTTTTTTTTTTTTCCAAAATCAGACTTGACACCAGAGAGGCTGCATACCGCACTGAGTCAATGCGCTCTTAGCCTCTCTGGTCTCAACACTCTGTCTGATTTTGGATTTTTTTTTTTTTTTTCCAAAATCAGACTTGACACCAGAGAGGCTGAATACCGCACTGAGTCAATGCGGTCTTAGCCTCTCTGGTCTCAACACTGTCTGATTTTGGATTTTTTTTTTTTTTCCAAAATCAGACTTGACACCAGAGAGGCTGAATACCGCACTGAGTCAATGCGGTCTTAGCCTCTCTGGTGTCAACACTGTGTCTGATTTTGGATTTTTTTTTTTTTTTCCAAAATCAGACTTGACACCAGAGAGGCTGAATACCGCACTGAGTCAATGCGGTCTTAGCCTCTCTGGTGTCAACACTCTGTCTGATTTTGGATTTTTTTTTTTTTTTTTCCAAAATCAGACTTGACACCAGAGAGGCTGAATACCGCACTGAGTCAATGCGGTCTTAGCCTCTCTGGTGTCAACACTCTGTCTGATTTTGGATTTTTTTTTTTTTTTTTCCAAAATCAGACTTGACACCAGAGAGGCTGAATACCGCACTGAGTCAATGCGGTCTTAGCCTCTCTGGTGTCAACACTCTGTCTGATTTTGTATTTTTTTTTTTTTTTTTTCCAAAATCAGACTTGACACCAGAGAGGCTGCATACCGCACTGAGTCAATGCGCTCTTAGCCTCTCTGGTCTCAACACTCTGTCTGATTTTGGATTTTTTTTTTTTTTTTCCAAAATCAGACTTGACACCAGAGAGGCTGAATACCGCACTGAGTCAATGCGGTCTTAGCCTCTCTGGTCTCAACACTTTCTGATTTTGGATTTTTTTTTTTTTTCCAAAATCAGACTTGACACCAGAGAGGCTGAATACCGCACTGAGTCAATGCGGTCTTAGCCTCTCTGGTGTCAACACTGTGTCTGATTTTGGATTTTTTTTTTTTTTTCCAAAATCAGACTTGACACCAGAGAGGCTGAATACCGCACTGAGTCAATGCGGTCTTAGCCTCTCTGGTGTCAACACTCTGTCTGATTTTGGATTTTTTTTTTTTTTTTCCAAAATCAGACTTGACACCAGAGAGGCTGAATACCGCACTGAGTCAATGCGGTCTTAGCCTCTCTGGTGTCAACACTCTGTCTGATTTTGGATTTTTTTTTTTTTTTTTTCCAAAATCAGACTTGACACCAGAGAGGCTGAATACCGCACTGAGTCAATGCGGTCTTAGCCTCTCTGGTGTCAACACTCTGTCTGATTTTGGATTTTTTTTTTTTTTTCCAAAATCAGACTTGACACCAGAGAGGCTGAATACCGCACTGAGTCAATGCGGTCTTAGCCTCTCTGGTGTCAACACTCTGTCTGATTTTGGATTTTTTTTTTTTTTTTCCAAAATCAGACTTGACACCAGAGAGGCTGAATACCGCACTGAGTCAATGCGGTCTTAGCCTCTCTGGTCTCAACACTTTCTGATTTTGGATTTTTTTTTTTTTTCCAAAATCAGACTTGACACCAGAGAGGCTGAATACCGCACTGAGTCAATGCGGTCTTAGCCTCTCTGGTGTCAACACTGTGTCTGATTTTGGATTTTTTTTTTTTTTTTCCAAAATCAGACTTGACACCAGAGAGGCTGAATACCGCACTGAGTCAATGCGGTCTTAGCCTCTCTGGTGTCAACACTCTGTCTGATTTTGGATTTTTTTTTTTTTTTTCCAAAATCAGACTTGACACCAGAGAGGCTGAATACCGCACTGAGTCAATGCGGTCTTAGCCTCTCTGGTGTCAACACTCTGTCTGATTTTGGATTTTTTTTTTTTTTTTTTCCAAAATCAGACTTGACACCAGAGAGGCTGAATACCGCACTGAGTCAATGCGGTCTTAGCCTCTCTGGTGTCAACACTCTGTCTGATTTTGGATTTTTTTTTTTTTTTCCAAAATCAGACTTGACACCAGAGAGGCTGAATACCGCACTGAGTCAATGCGGTCTTAGCCTCTCTGGTCTCAACACTCTGTCTGATTTTGGATTTTTTTTTTTTTTTTTCCAAAATCAGACTTGACACCAGAGAGGCTGCATACCGCACTGAGTCAATGCGCTCTTAGCCTCTCTGGTCTCAACACTCTGTCTGATTTTGGATTTTTTTTTTTTTTTTCCAAAATCAGACTTGACACCAGAGAGGCTGAATACCGCACTGGGTCAATGCGGTCTTAGCCTCTCTGGTCTCAACACTGTCTGATTTTGGATTTTTTTTTTTTTTCCAAAATCAGACTTGACACCAGAGAGGCTGAATACCGCACTGAGTCAATGCGGTCTTAGCCTCTCTGGTGTCAACACTGTGTCTGATTTTGGATTTTTTTTTTTTTTTCCAAAATCAGACTTGACACCAGAGAGGCTGAATACCGCACTGAGTCAATGCGGTCTTAGCCTCTCTGGTGTCAACACTCTGTCTGATTTTGGATTTTTTTTTTTTTTTCCAAAATCAGACTTGACACCAGAGAGGCTGCATACCGCACTGAGTCAATGCGCTCTTAGCCTCTCTGGTCTCAACACTCTGTCTGATTTTGGATTTTTTTTTTTCCAAAATCAGACTACTTGACACCAGAGAGGCTGAATACCGCACTGAGTCAATGCGGTCTTAGCCTCTCTGGTCTCAACACTCTGTCTGATTTTGGATTTATTTTAATTTTTTTCCAAAATCAGACTTGACACCAGAGAGGCTGAATACCGCACTGAGTCAATGCGGTCTTAGCCTCTCTGGTCTCAACACTGTCTGATTTTGGATTTTTTTTTTTTTTCCAAAATCAGACTTGACACCAGAGAGGCTGAATACCGCACTGAGTCAATGCGGTCTTAGCCTCTCTGGTGTCAACACTGTGTCTGATTTTGGATTTTTTTTTTTTTTTCCAAAATCAGACTTGACACCAGAGAGGCTGAATACCGCACTGAGTCAATGCGGTCTTAGCCTCTCTGGTGTCAACACTCTGTCTGATTTTGGATTTTTTTTTTTTTTTTCCAAAATCAGACTTGACACCAGAGAGGCTGAATACCGCACTGAGTCAATGCGGTCTTAGCCTCTCTGGTCTCAACACTCTGTCTGATTTTGGATTTATTTTAATTTTTTTCCAAAATCAGACTTGACACCAGAGAGGCTGAATACCGCACTGAGTCAATGCGGTCTTAGCCTCTCTGGTCTCAACACTGTCTGATTTTGGATTTTTTTTTTTTTTCCAAAATCAGACTTGACACCAGAGAGGCTGAATACCGCACTGAGTCAATGCGGTCTTAGCCTCTCTGGTGTCAACACTGTGTCTGATTTTGGATTTTTTTTTTTTTTTCCAAAATCAGACTTGACACCAGAGAGGCTGAATACCGCACTGAGTCAATGCGGTCTTAGCCTCTCTGGTGTCAACACTCTGTCTGATTTTGGATTTTTTTTTTTTTTTTCCAAAATCAGACTTGACACCAGAGAGGCTGAATACCGCACTGAGTCAATGCGGTCTTAGCCTCTCTGGTGTCAACACTCTGTCTGATTTTGGATTTTTTTTTTTTTTTTTCCAAAATCAGACTTGACACCAGAGAGGCTGCATACCGCACTGAGTCAATGCGCTCTTAGCCTCTCTGGTCTCAACACTCTGTCTGATTTTGGATTTTTTTTTTTTTTTTCCAAAATCAGACTTGACACCAGAGAGGCTGAATACCGCACTGAGTCAATGCGGTCTTAGCCTCTCTGGTCTCAACACTGTCTGATTTTGGATTTTTTTTTTTTTTCCAAAATCAGACTTGACACCAGAGAGGCTGAATACCGCACTGAGTCAATGCGGTCTTAGCCTCTCTGGTGTCAACACTGTGTCTGATTTTGGATTTTTTTTTTTTTTTCCAAAATCAGACTTGACACCAGAGAGGCTGAATACCGCACTGAGTCAATGCGGTCTTAGCCTCTCTGGTGTCAACACTCTGTCTGATTTTGGATTTTTTTTTTTTTTTTCCAAAATCAGACTTGACACCAGAGAGGCTGAATACCGCACTGAGTCAATGCGGTCTTAGCCTCTCTGGTGTCAACACTCTGTCTGATTTTGGATTTTTTTTTTTTTTTTTCCAAAATCAGACTTGACACCAGAGAGGCTGAATACCGCACTGAGTCAATGCGGTCTTAGCCTCTCTGGTGTCAACACTCTGTCTGATTTTGGATTTTTTTTTTTTTTTTTTCCAAAATCAGACTTGACACCAGAGAGGCTGCATACCGCACTGAGTCAATGCGCTCTTAGCCTCTCTGGTCTCAACACTCTGTCTGATTTTGGATTTTTTTTTTTTTTTTCCAAAATCAGACTTGACACCAGAGAGGCTGAATACCGCACTGAGTCAATGCGGTCTTAGCCTCTCTGGTCTCAACACTTTCTGATTTTGGATTTTTTTTTTTTTTCCAAAATCAGACTTGACACCAGAGAGGCTGAATACCGCACTGAGTCAATGCGGTCTTAGCCTCTCTGGTGTCAACACTGTGTCTGATTTTGGATTTTTTTTTTTTTTTCCAAAATCAGACTTGACACCAGAGAGGCTGAATACCGCACTGAGTCAATGCGGTCTTAGCCTCTCTGGTGTCAACACTCTGTCTGATTTTGGATTTTTTTTTTTTTTTTCCAAAATCAGACTTGACACCAGAGAGGCTGAATACCGCACTGAGTCAATGCGGTCTTAGCCTCTCTGGTGTCAACACTCTGTCTGATTTTGGATTTTTTTTTTTTTTTTTTCCAAAATCAGACTTGACACCAGAGAGGCTGAATACCGCACTGAGTCAATGCGGTCTTAGCCTCTCTGGTGTCAACACTCTGTCTGATTTTGGATTTTTTTTTTTTTTTCCAAAATCAGACTTGACACCAGAGAGGCTGAATACCGCACTGAGTCAATGCGGTCTTAGCCTCTCTGGTGTCAACACTCTGTCTGATTTTGGATTTTTTTTTTTTTTTTCCAAAATCAGACTTGACACCAGAGAGGCTGAATACCGCACTGAGTCAATGCGGTCTTAGCCTCTCTGGTCTCAACACTTTCTGATTTTGGATTTTTTTTTTTTTTCCAAAATCAGACTTGACACCAGAGAGGCTGAATACCGCACTGAGTCAATGCGGTCTTAGCCTCTCTGGTGTCAACACTGTGTCTGATTTTGGATTTTTTTTTTTTTTTCCAAAATCAGACTTGACACCAGAGAGGCTGAATACCGCACTGAGTCAATGCGGTCTTAGCCTCTCTGGTGTCAACACTCTGTCTGATTTTGGATTTTTTTTTTTTTTTTCCAAAATCAGACTTGACACCAGAGAGGCTGAATACCGCACTGAGTCAATGCGGTCTTAGCCTCTCTGGTGTCAACACTCTGTCTGATTTTGGATTTTTTTTTTTTTTTTTCCCAAAATCAGACTTGACACCAGAGAGGCTGAATACCGCACTGAGTCAATGCGGTCTTAGCCTCTCTGGTGTCAACACTCTGTCTGATTTTGGATTTTTTTTTTTTTTTCCAAAATCAGACTTGACACCAGAGAGGCTGAATACCGCACTGAGTCAATGCGGTCTTAGCCTCTCTGGTCTCAACACTCTGTCTGATTTTGGATTTTTTTTTTTTTTTTTCCAAAATCAGACTTGACACCAGAGAGGCTGCATACCGCACTGAGTCAATGCGCTCTTAGCCTCTCTGGTCTCAACACTCTGTCTGATTTTGGATTTTTTTTTTTTTTTTCCAAAATCAGACTTGACACCAGAGAGGCTGAATACCGCACTGAGTCAATGCGGTCTTAGCCTCTCTGGTCTCAACACTGTCTGATTTTGGATTTTTTTTTTTTTTCCAAAATCAGACTTGACACCAGAGAGGCTGAATACCGCACTGAGTCAATGCGGTCTTAGCCTCTCTGGTGTCAACACTGTGTCTGATTTTGGATTTTTTTTTTTTTTTCCAAAATCAGACTTGACACCAGAGAGGCTGAATACCGCACTGAGTCAATGCGGTCTTAGCCTCTCTGGTGTCAACACTCTGTCTGATTTTGGATTTTTTTTTTTTTTTCCAAAATCAGACTTGACACCAGAGAGGCTGAATACCGCACTGAGTCAATGCGGTCTTAGCCTCTCTGGTCTCAACACTCTGTCTGATTTTGGATTTTTTTTTTTTTTTTTCCAAAATCAGACTTGACACCAGAGAGGCTGCATACCGCACTGAGTCAATGCGCTCTTAGCCTCTCTGGTCTCAACACTCTGTCTGATTTTGGATTTTTTTTTTTTTTTTTCCAAAATCAGACTTGACACCAGAGAGGCTGAATACCGCACTGAGTCAATGCGGTCTTAGCCTCTCTGGTCTCAACACTGTCTGATTTTGGATTTTTTTTTTTTTTCCAAAATCAGACTTGACACCAGAGAGGCTGAATACCGCACTGAGTCAATGCGGTCTTAGCCTCTCTGGTGTCAACACTGTGTCTGATTTTGGATTTTTTTTTTTTTTTCCAAAATCAGACTTGACACCAGAGAGGCTGAATACCGCACTGAGTCAATGCGGTCTTAGCCTCTCTGGTGTCAACACTCTGTCTGATTTTGGATTTTTTTTTTTTTTTCCAAAATCAGACTTGACACCAGAGAGGCTGCATACCGCACTGAGTCAATGCGCTCTTAGCCTCTCTGGTCTCAACACTCTGTCTGATTTTGGATTTTTTTTTTCCAAAATCAGACTACTTGACACCAGAGAGGCTGAATACCGCACTGAGTCAATGCGGTCTTAGCCTCTCTGGTCTCAACACTCTGTCTGATTTTGGATTTATTTTAATTTTTTTCCAAAATCAGACTTGACACCAGAGAGGCTGAATACCGCACTGAGTCAATGCGGTCTTAGCCTCTCTGGTCTCAACACTGTCTGATTTTGGATTTTTTTTTTTTTTCCAAAATCAGACTTGACACCAGAGAGGCTGAATACCGCACTGAGTCAATGCGGTCTTAGCCTCTCTGGTGTCAACACTGTGTCTGATTTTGGATTTTTTTTTTTTTTTTCCAAAATCAGACTTGACACCAGAGAGGCTGAATACCGCACTGAGTCAATGCGGTCTTAGCCTCTCTGGTGTCAACACTCTGTCTGATTTTGGATTTTTTTTTTTTTTTTCCAAAATCAGACTTGACACCAGAGAGGCTGAATACCGCACTGAGTCAATGCGGTCTTAGCCTCTCTGGTCTCAACACTCTGTCTGATTTTGGATTTATTTTAATTTTTTTCCAAAATCAGACTTGACACCAGAGAGGCTGAATACCGCACTGAGTCAATGCGGTCTTAGCCTCTCTGGTCTCAACACTGTCTGATTTTGGATTTTTTTTTTTTTTCCAAAATCAGACTTGACACCAGAGAGGCTGAATACCGCACTGAGTCAATGCGGTCTTAGCCTCTCTGGTGTCAACACTGTGTCTGATTTTGGATTTTTTTTTTTTTTTCCAAAATCAGACTTGACACCAGAGAGGCTGAATACCGCACTGAGTCAATGCGGTCTTAGCCTCTCTGGTGTCAACACTCTGTCTGATTTTGGATTTTTTTTTTTTTTTTCCAAAATCAGACTTGACACCAGAGAGGCTGAATACCGCACTGAGTCAATGCGGTCTTAGCCTCTCTGGTGTCAACACTCTGTCTGATTTTGGATTTTTTTTTTTTTTTTTTCCAAAATCAGACTTGACACCAGAGAGGCTGCATACCGCACTGAGTCAATGCGCTCTTAGCCTCTCTGGTCTCAACACTCTGTCTGATTTTGGATTTTTTTTTTTTTTTTCCAAAATCAGACTTGACACCAGAGAGGCTGAATACCGCACTGAGTCAATGCGGTCTTAGCCTCTCTGGTCTCAACACTGTCTGATTTTGGATTTTTTTTTTTTTTCCAAAATCAGACTTGACACCAGAGAGGCTGAATACCGCACTGAGTCAATGCGGTCTTAGCCTCTCTGGTGTCAACACTGTGTCTGATTTTGGATTTTTTTTTTTTTGTCCAAAATCAGACTTGACACCAGAGAGGCTGAATACCGCACTGAGTCAATGCGGTCTTAGCCTCTCTGGTCTCAACACTCTGTCTGATTTTGGATTTATTTTAATTTTTTTCCAAAATCAGACTTGACACCAGAGAGGCTGAATACCGCACTGAGTCAATGCGGTCTTAGCCTCTCTGGTGTCAACACTCTGTCTGATTTTGGATTTTTTTTTTTTTTTTCCAAAATCAGACTTGACACCAGAGAGGCTGAATACCGCACTGAGTCAATGCGGTCTTAGCCTCTCTGGTGTCAACACTCTGTCTGATTTTGGATTTATTTTTTTTATTTTTTTCCAAAATCAGACTTGACACCAGAGAGGCTGCATACCGCACTGAGTCAATGCGCTCTTAGCCTCTCTGGTCTCAACACTCTGTCTGATTTTGGATTTTTTTTTTTTTTTTCCAAAATCAGACTTGACACCAGAGAGGCTGAATACCGCACTGAGTCAATGCGGTCTTAGCCTCTCTGGTCTCAACACTGTCTGATTTTGGATTTTTTTTTTTTTTCCAAAATCAGACTTGACACCAGAGAGGCTGAATACCGCACTGAGTCAATGCGGTCTTAGCCTCTCTGGTGTCAACACTGTGTCTGATTTTGGATTTTTTTTTTTTTTTCCAAAATCAGACTTGACACCAGAGAGGCTGAATACCGCACTGAGTCAATGCGGTCTTAGCCTCTCTGGTGTCAACACTCTGTCTGATTTTGGATTTTTTTTTTTTTTTTCCAAAATCAGACTTGACACCAGAGAGGCTGAATACCGCACTGAGTCAATGCGGTCTTAGCCTCTCTGGTGTCAACACTCTGTCTGATTTTGGATTTTTTTTTTTTTTTTTTCCAAAATCAGACTTGACACCAGAGAGGCTGAATACCGCACTGAGTCAATGCGGTCTTAGCCTCTCTGGTGTCAACACTCTGTCTGATTTTGGATTTTTTTTTTTTTTTTCCAAAATCAGACTTGACACCAGAGAGGCTGAATACCGCACTGAGTCAATGCGGTCTTAGCCTCTCTGGTGTCAACACTGTGTCTGATTTTGGATTTTTTTTTTTTTTTCCAAAATCAGACTTGACACCAGAGAGGCTGCATACCGCACTGAGTCAATGCGCTCTTAGCCTCTCTGGTCTCAACACTCTGTCTGATTTTGGATTTATTTTAATTTTTTTCCAAAATCAGACTTGACACCAGAGAGGCTGAATACCGCACTGAGTCAATGCGGTCTTAGCCTCTCTGGTGTCAACACTCTGTCTGATTTTGGATTTTTTTTTTTTTTTTTTCCAAAATCAGACTTGACACCAGAGAGGCTGCATACCGCACTGAGTCAATGCGCTCTTAGCCTCTCTGGTCTCAACACTCTGTCTGATTTTGGATTTTTTTTTTTTTTTTCCAAAATCAGACTTGACACCAGAGAGGCTGAATACCGCACTGAGTCAATGCGGTCTTAGCCTCTCTGGTCTCAACACTGTCTGATTTTGGATTTTTTTTTTTTTTCCAAAATCAGACTTGACACCAGAGAGGCTGAATACCGCACTGAGTCAATGCGGTCTTAGCCTCTCTGGTGTCAACACTGTGTCTGATTTTGGATTTTTTTTTTTTTTTCCAAAATCAGACTTGACACCAGAGAGGCTGAATACCGCACTGAGTCAATGCGGTCTTAGCCTCTCTGGTGTCAACACTCTGTCTGATTTTGGATTTTTTTTTTTTTTTCCAAAATCAGACTTGACACCAGAGAGGCTGAATACCGCACTGAGTCAATGCGGTCTTAGCCTCTCTGGTGTCAACACTCTGTCTGATTTTGGATTTTTTTTTTTTTTTTTTCCAAAATCAGACTTGACACCAGAGAGGCTGAATACCGCACTGAGTCAATGCGGTCTTAGCCTCTCTGGTGTCAACACTCTGTCTGATTTTGGATTTTTTTTTTTTTTCCAAAATCAGACTTGACACCAGAGAGGCTGAATACCGCACTGAGTCAATGCGGTCTTAGCCTCTCTGGTCTCAACACTCTGTCTGATTTTGGATTTTTTTTTTTTTTTTTCAAAAATCAGACTTGACACCAGAGAGGCTGCATACCGCACTGAGTCAATGCGCTCTTAGCCTCTCTGGTCTCAACACTCTGTCTGATTTTGGATTTTTTTTTTTTTTTTCCAAAATCAGACTTGACACCAGAGAGGCTGAATACCGCACTGAGTCAATGCGGTCTTAGCCTCTCTGGTCTCAACACTGTCTGATTTTGGATTTTTTTTTTTTTTCCAAAATCAGACTTGACACCAGAGAGGCTGAATACCGCACTGAGTCAATGCGGTCTTAGCCTCTCTGGTGTCAACACTGTGTCTGATTTTGGATTTTTTTTTTTTTTTCCAAAATCAGACTTGACACCAGAGAGGCTGAATACCGCACTGAGTCAATGCGGTCTTAGCCTCTCTGGTGTCAACACTCTGTCTGATTTTGGATTTTTTTTTTTTTTTTCCAAAATCAGACTTGACACCAGAGAGGCTGAATACCGCACTGAGTCAATGCGGTCTTAGCCTCTCTGGTGTCAACACTCTGTCTGATTTTGGATTTTTTTTTTTTTTTTTTCCAAAATCAGACTTGACACCAGAGAGGCTGAATACCGCACTGAGTCAATGCGGTCTTAGCCTCTCTGGTCTCAACACTCTGTCTGATTTTGGATTTTTTTTTTTTTTTTTCCAAAATCAGACTTGACACCAGAGAGGCTGCATACCGCACTGAGTCAATGCGCTCTTAGCCTCTCTGGTCTCAACACTCTGTCTGATTTTGGATTTTTTTTTCTTCCAAAATCAGACTTGACACCAGAGAGGCTGAATACCGCACTGAGTCAATGCGGTCTTAGCCTCTCTGGTCTCAACACTGTCTGATTTTGGATTTTTTTTTTTTTTCCAAAATCAGACTTGACACCAGAGAGGCTGAATACCGCACTGAGTCAATGCGGTCTTAGCCTCTCTGGTGTCAACACTGTGTCTGATTTTGGATTTTTTTTTTTTTTTCCAAAATCAGACTTGACACCAGAGAGGCTGAATACCGCACTGAGTCAATGCGGTCTTAGCCTCTCTGGTCTCAACACTCTGTCTGATTTTGGATTTTTTTTTTTTTCCAAAATCAGACTTGACACCAGAGAGGCTGAATACCGCACTGAGTCAATGCGGTCTTAGCCTCTCTGGTCTCAACACTCTGTCTGATTTTGGATTTATTTTAATTTTTTTCCAAAATCAGACTTGACACCAGAGAGGCTGAATACCGCACTGAGTCAATGCGGTCTTAGCCTCTCTGGTGTCAACACTCTGTCTGATTTTGGATTTTTTTTTTTTTTTTCCAAAATCAGACTTGACACCAGAGAGGCTGAATACCGCACTGAGTCAATGCGGTCTTAGCCTCTCTGGTGTCAACACTCTGTCTGATTTTGGATTTTTTTTTTTTTTTTTTCCAAAATCAGACTTGACACCAGAGAGGCTGCATACCGCACTGAGTCAATGCGCTCTTAGCCTCTCTGGTCTCAACACTCTGTCTGATTTTGGATTTTTTTTTTTTTTTTCCAAAATCAGACTTGACACCAGAGAGGCTGAATACCGCACTGAGTCAATGCGGTCTTAGCCTCTCTGGTCTCAACACTGTCTGATTTTGGATTTTTTTTTTTTTCCCAAAATCAGACTTGACACCAGAGAGGCTGAATACCGCACTGAGTCAATGCGGTCTTAGCCTCTCTGGTGTCAACACTGTGTCTGATTTTGGATTTTTTTTTTTTTTCCAAAATCAGACTTGACACCAGAGAGGCTGAATACCGCACTGAGTCAATGCGGTCTTAGCCTCTCTGGTGTCAACACTCTGTCTGATTTTGGATTTTTTTTTTTTTTTTCCAAAATCAGACTTGACACCAGAGAGGCTGAATACCGCACTGAGTCAATGCGGTCTTAGCCTCTCTGGTGTCAACACTCTGTCTGATTTTGGATTTTTTTTTTTTTTTTTTCCAAAATCAGACTTGACACCAGAGAGGCTGAATACCGCACTGAGTCAATGCGGTCTTAGCCTCTCTGGTGTCAACACTCTGTCTGATTTTGGATTTTTTTTTTTTTTTCCAAAATCAGACTTGACACCAGAGAGGCTGAATACCGCACTGAGTCAATGCGGTCTTAGCCTCTCTGGTCTCAACACTCTGTCTGATTTTGGATTTTTTTTTTTTTTTTTCCAAAATCAGACTTGACACCAGAGAGGCTGCATACCGCACTGAGTCAATGCGCTCTTAGCCTCTCTGGTCTCAACACTCTGTCTGATTTTGGATTTTTTTTTTCCAAAATCAGACTACTTGACACCAGAGAGGCTGAATACCGCACTGAGTCAATGCGGTCTTAGCCTCTCTGGTCTCAACACTCTGTCTGATTTTGGATTTTTTTTTTTTTTTTTTTTCCAAAATCAGACTTGACACCAGAGAGGCTGAATACCGCACTGAGTCAATGCGGTCTTAGCCTCTCTGGTCTCAACACTGTCTGATTTTGGATTTTTTTTTTTTTTCCAAAATCAGACTTGACACCAGAGAGGCTGAATACCGCACTGAGTCAATGCGGTCTTAGCCTCTCTGGTGTCAACACTGTGTCTGATTTTGGATTTTCTTTTTTTTTTTCCAAAATCAGACTTGACACCAGAGAGGCTGAATACCGCACTGAGTCAATGCGGTCTTAGCCTCTCTGGTCTCAACACTCTGTCTGATTTTGGATTTTTTTTTTTTTTCCAAAATCAGACTTGACACCAGAGAGGCTGAATACCGCACTGAGTCAATGCGGTCTTAGCCTCTCTGGTCTCAACACTCTGTCTGATTTTGGATTTATTTTAATTTTTTTCCAAAATCAGACTTGACACCAGAGAGGCTGAATACCGCACTGAGTCAATGCGGTCTTAGCCTCTCTGGTGTCAACACTCTGTCTGATTTTGGATTTTTTTTTTTTTTTCCAAAATCAGACTTGACACCAGAGAGGCTGAATACCGCACTGAGTCAATGCGGTCTTAGCCTCTCTGGTGTCAACACTCTGTCTGATTTTGGATTTTTTTTTTTTTTTTTTCCAAAATCAGACTTGACACCAGAGAGGCTGCATACCGCACTGAGTCAATGCGCTCTTAGCCTCTCTGGTCTCAACACTCTGTCTGATTTTTGATTTTTTTTTTTTTTTTCCAAAATCAGACTTGACACCAGAGAGGCTGAATACCGCACTGAGTCAATGCGGTCTTAGCCTCTCTGGTGTCAACACTCTGTCTGATTTTGGATTTTTTTTTTTTTTCAAAAATCAGACTGGACACCAGAGAGGCTGAATACCGCACTGAGTCAATGCGGTCTTAGCCTCTCTGGTGTCAACACTCTGTCTGATTTTGGATTTTTTTTTTTTTTCCAAAATCAGACTTGACACCAGAGAGGCTGAATACCGCACTGAGTCAATGCGGTCTTAGCCTCTCTGGTCTCAACACTCTGTCTGATTTTGGATTTATTTTTATTTTTTTCCAAAATCAGACTTGACACCAGAGAGGCTGAATACCGCACTGAGTCAATGCGGTCTTAGCCTCTCTGGTGTCAACACTCTGTCTGATTTTGGATTTTTTTTTTTTTTTTCCAAAATCAGACTTGACACCAGAGAGGCTGAATACCGCACTGAGTCAATGCGGTCTTAGCCTCTCTGGTGTCAACACTCTGTCTGATTTTGGATTTTTTTTTTTTTTCCAAAATCAGACTTGACACCAGAGAGGCTGAATACCGCACTGAGTCAATGCGGTCTTAGCCTCTCTGGTCTCAACACTCTGTCTGATTTTGGATTTTTTTTTTTTTTTTTCCAAAATCAGACTTGACACCAGAGAGGCTGCATACCGCACTGAGTCAATGCGCTCTTAGCCTCTCTGGTCTCAACACTCTGTCTGATTTTGGATTTTTTTTTTTTCCAAAATCAGACTACTTGACACCAGAGAGGCTGAATACCGCACTGAGTCAATGCGGTCTTAGCCTCTCTGGTCTCAACACTCTGTCTGATTTTGGATTTTTTTTTTTTTTTTCCAAAATCAGACTTGACACCAGAGAGGCTGAATACCGCACTGAGTCAATGCGGTCTTAGCCTCTCTGGTCTCAACACTGTCTGATTTTGGATTTTTTTTTTTTTCCCAAAATCAGACTTGACACCAGAGAGGCTGAATACCGCACTGAGTCAATGCGGTCTTAGCCTCTCTGGTCTCAACACTCTGTCTGATTTTGGATTTATTTTAATTTTTTTCCAAAATCAGACTTGACACCAGAGAGGCTGAATACCGCACTGAGTCAATGCGGTCTTAGCCTCTCTGGTGTCAACACTCTGTCTGATTTTGGATTTTTTTTTTTTTTTCCAAAATCAGACTTGACACCAGAGAGGCTGAATACCGCACTGAGTCAATGCGGTCTTAGCCTCTCTGGTGTCAACACTCTGTCTGATTTTGGATTTTTTTTTTTTTTTTTTCCAAAATCAGACTTGACACCAGAGAGGCTGCATACCGCACTGAGTCAATGCGCTCTTAGCCTCTCTGGTCTCAACACTCTGTCTGATTTTTGATTTTTTTTTTTTTTTTCCAAAATCAGACTTGACACCAGAGAGGCTGAATACCGCACTGAGTCAATGCGGTCTTAGCCTCTCTGGTGTCAACACTCTGTCTGATTTTGGATTTTTTTTTTTTTTCCAAAATCAGACTGGACACCAGAGAGGCTGAATACCGCACTGAGTCAATGCGGTCTTAGCCTCTCTGGTGTCAACACTCTGTCTGATTTTGGATTTTTTTTTTTTTTCCAAAATCAGACTTGACACCAGAGAGGCTGAATACCGCACTGAGTCAATGCGGTCTTAGCCTCTCTGGTCTCAACACTCTGTCTGATTTTGGATTTATTTTTATTTTTTTCCAAAATCAGACTTGACACCAGAGAGGCTGAATACCGCACTGAGTCAATGCGGTCTTAGCCTCTCTGGTGTCAACACTCTGTCTGATTTTGGATTTTTTTTTTTTTTTTCCAAAATCAGACTTGACACCAGAGAGGCTGAATACCGCACTGAGTCAATGCGGTCTTAGCCTCTCTGCTGTCAACACTCTGTCTGATTTTGGATTTTTTTTTTTTTTCCAAAATCAGACTTGACACCAGAGAGGCTGAATACCGCACTGAGTCAATGCGGTCTTAGCCTCTCTGGTCTCAACACTCTGTCTGATTTTGGATTTTTTTTTTTTTTTTTCCAAAATCAGACTTGACACCAGAGAGGCTGCATACCGCACTGAGTCAATGCGCTCTTAGCCTCTCTGGTGTCAACACTCTGTCTGATTTTGGATTTTTTTTTTTTTTTTCCAAAATCAGACTTGACACCAGAGAGGCTGAATACCGCACTGAGTCAATGCGGTCTTAGCCTCTCTGGTGTCAACACTCTGTCTGATTTTGGATTTTTTTTTTTTTTCCAAAATCAGACTTGACACCAGAGAGGCTGAATACCGCACTGAGTCAATGCGGTCTTAGCCTCTCTGGTCTCAACACTCTGTCTGATTTTGGATTTTTTTTTTTTTTTTTCCAAAATCAGACTTGACACCAGAGAGGCTGCATACCGCACTGAGTCAATGCGCTCTTAGCCTCTCTGGTCTCAACACTCTGTCTGATTTTGGATTTTTTTTTTTCCAAAATCAGACTACTTGACACCAGAGAGGCTGAATACCGCACTGAGTCAATGCGGTCTTAGCCTCTCTGGTCTCAACACTCTGTCTGATTTTGGATTTTTTTTTTTTTTTTTTTTCCAAAATCAGACTTGACACCAGAGAGGCTGAATACCGCACTGAGTCAATGCGGTCTTAGCCTCTCTGGTCTCAACACTGTCTGATTTTGGATTTTTTTTTTTTTTCCAAAATCAGACTTGACACCAGAGAGGCTGAATACCGCACTGAGTCAATGCGGTCTTAGCCTCTCTGGTGTCAACACTGTGTCTGATTTTGGATTTTTTTTTTTTTTTCCAAAATCAGACTTGACACCAGAGAGGCTGAATACCGCACTGAGTCAATGCGGTCTTAGCCTCTCTGGTCTCAACACTCTGTCTGATTTTGGATTTTTTTTTTTTTTCCAAAATCAGACTTGACACCAGAGAGGCTGAATACCGCACTGAGTCAATGCGGTCTTAGCCTCTCTGGTCTCAACACTCTGTCTGATTTTGGATTTATTTTAATTTTTTTCCAAAATCAGACTTGACACCAGAGAGGCTGAATACCGCACTGAGTCAATGCGGTCTTAGCCTCTCTGGTGTCAACACTCTGTCTGATTTTGGATTTTTTTTTTTTTTTTCCAAAATCAGACTTGACACCAGAGAGGCTGAATACCGCACTGAGTCAATGCGGTCTTAGCCTCTCTGGTGTCAACACTCTGTCTGATTTTGGATTTTTTTTTTTTTTTTCCAAAATCAGACTTGACACCAGAGAGGCTGAATACCGCACTGAGTCAATGCGGTCTTAGCCTCTCTGGTGTCAACACTCTGTCTGATTTTGGATTTTTTTTTTTTTTTTTCCAAAATCAGACTTGAC
Source organism: Poromitra crassiceps (assembly GCF_964638095.1). Classification (NCBI taxonomy): domain Eukaryota; kingdom Metazoa; phylum Chordata; class Actinopteri; order Beryciformes; family Melamphaidae; genus Poromitra; species Poromitra crassiceps. The sequence goes on from NW_028151982.1 coordinate 134,762, forward strand.
ACCAGAGAGGCTGCATACCGCACTGAGTCAATGCGCTCTTAGCCTCTCTGGTCTCAACACTCTGTCTGATTTTGGATTTTTTTTTTTTTTTTCCAAAATCAGACTTGACACCAGAGAGGCTGAATACCGCACTGAGTCAATGCGGTCTTAGCCTCTCTGGTCTCAACACTGTCTGATTTTGGATTTTTTTTTTTTTTCCAAAATCAGACTTGACACCAGAGAGGCTGAATACCGCACTGAGTCAATGCGGTCTTAGCCTCTCTGGTGTCAACACTGTGTCTGATTTTGGATTTTTTTTTTTTTTTCCAAAATCAGACTTGACACCAGAGAGGCTGAATACCGCACTGAGTCAATGCGGTCTTAGCCTCTCTGGTGTCAACACTCTGTCTGATTTTGGATTTTTTTTTTTTTTTTCCAAAATCAGACTTGACACCAGAGAGGCTGAATACCGCACTGAGTCAATGCGGTCTTAGCCTCTCTGGTGTCAACACTCTGTCTGATTTTGGATTTTTTTTTTTTTTTTTTCCAAAATCAGACTTGACACCAGAGAGGCTGAATACCGCACTGAGTCAATGCGGTCTTAGCCTCTCTGGTGTCAACACTCTGTCTGATTTTGGATTTTTTTTTTTTTTTCCAAAATCAGACTTGACACCAGAGAGGCTGAATACCGCACTGAGTCAATGCGGTCTTAGCCTCTCTGGTCTCAACACTCTGTCTGATTTTGGATTTTTTTTTTTTTTTTTCCAAAATCAGACTTGACACCAGAGAGGCTGCATACCGCACTGAGTCAATGCGCTCTTAGCCTCTCTGGTCTCAACACTCTGTCTGATTTTGGATTTTTTTTTTTTCCAAAATCAGACTACTTGACACCAGAGAGGCTGAATACCGCACTGAGTCAATGCGGTCTTAGCCTCTCTGGTCTCAACACTCTGTCTGATTTTGGATTTTTTTTTTTTTTTTTCCAAAATCAGACTTGACACCAGAGAGGCTGAATACCGCACTGAGTCAATGCGGTCTTAGCCTCTCTGGTGTCAACACTCTGTCTGATTTTGGATTTTTTTTTTTTTTTTTTGCCAAAATCAGACTTGACACCAGAGAGGCTGCATACCGCACTGAGTCAATGCGCTCTTAGCCTCTCTGGTCTCAACACTCTGTCTGATTTTGGATTTTTTTTTTTTTTTTCCAAAATCAGACTTGACACCAGAGAGGCTGAATACCGCACTGAGTCAATGCGGTCTTAGCCTCTCTGGTCTCAACACTTTCTGATTTTGGATTTTTTTTTTTTTTTCCAAAATCAGACTTGACACCAGAGAGGCTGAATACCGCACTGAGTCAATGCGGTCTTAGCCTCTCTGGTGTCAACACTCTGTCTGATTTTGGATTTTTTTTTTTTTTTCCAAAATCAGACTTGACACCAGAGAGGCTGCATACCGCACTGAGTCAATGCGCTCTTAGCCTCTCTGGTCTCAACACTCTGTCTGATTTTGGATTTTTTTTTTTTCCAAAATCAGACTACTTGACACCAGAGAGGCTGAATACCGCACTGAGTCAATGCGGTCTTAGCCTCTCTGGTCTCAACACTCTGTCTGATTTTGGATTTATTTTAATTTTTTTCCAAAATCAGACTTGACACCAGAGAGGCTGAATACCGCACTGAGTCAATGCGGTCTTAGCCTCTCTGGTCTCAACACTGTCTGATTTTGGATTTTTTTTTTTTTTCCAAAATCAGACTTGACACCAGAGAGGCTGAATACCGCACTGAGTCAATGCGGTCTTAGCCTCTCTGGTGTCAACACTCTGTCTGATTTTGGATTTTTTTTTTTTTTTTCCAAAATCAGACTTGACACCAGAGAGGCTGAATACCGCACTGAGTCAATGCGGTCTTAGCCTCTCTGGTGTCAACACTCTGTCTGATTTTGGATTTTTTTTTTTTTTTTTTCCAAAATCAGACTTGACACCAGAGAGGCTGAATACCGCACTGAGTCAATGCGGTCTTAGCCTCTCTGGTGTCAACACTCTGTCTGATTTTGGATTTTTTTTTTTTTTTTTCCAAAATCAGACTTGACACCAGAGAGGCTGCATACCGCACTGAGTCAATGCGCTCTTAGCCTCTCTGGTCTCAACACTCTGTCTGATTTTGGATTTTTTTTTTTTTTTTCCAAAATCAGACTTGACACCAGAGAGGCTGAATACCGCACTGAGTCAATGCGGTCTTAGCCTCTCTGGTCTCAACACTGTCTGATTTTGGATTTTTTTTTTTTTTTCCAAAATCAGACTTGACACCAGAGAGGCTGAATACCGCACTGAGTCAATGCGGTCTTAGCCTCTCTGGTGTCAACACTGTGTCTGATTTTGGATTTTTTTTTTTTTTTCCAAAATCAGACTTGACACCAGAGAGGCTGAATACCGCACTGAGTCAATGCGGTCTTAGCCTCTCTGGTCTCAACACTCTGTCTGATTTTGGATTTATTTTAATTTTTTTCCAAAATCAGACTTGACACCAGAGAGGCTGAATACCGCACTGAGTCAATGCGGTCTTAGCCTCTCTGGTGTCAACACTCTGTCTGATTTTGGATTTTTTTTTTTTTTTTCCAAAATCAGACTTGACACCAGAGAGGCTGAATACCGCAATGAGTCAATGCGGTCTTAGCCTCTCTGGTGTCAACACTGTGTCTGATTTTGGATTTTTTTTTTTTTTTCCAAAATCAGACTTGACACCAGAGAGGCTGAATACCGCACTGAGTCAATGCGGTCTTAGCCTCTCTGGTGTCAACACTCTGTCTGATTTTGGATTTTTATTTTTTTTTCCAAAATCAGACTTGACACCAGAGAGGCTGCATACCGCACTGAGTCAATGCGCTCTTAGCCTCTCTGGTCTCAACACTCTGTCTGATTTTGGATTTTTTTTTTTTCCAAAATCAGACTACTTGACACCAGAGAGGCTGAATACCGCACTGAGTCAATGCGGTCTTAGCCTCTCTGGTGTCAACACTCTGTCTGATTTTGGATTTATTTTTTTTATTTTTTTCCAAAATCAGACTTGACACCAGAGAGGCTGCATACCGCACTGAGTCAATGCGCTCTTAGCCTCTCTGGTCTCAACACTCTGTCTGATTTTGGATTTTTTTTTTTTTTTTCCAAAATCAGACTTGACACCAGAGAGGCTGAATACCGCACTGAGTCAATGCGGTCTTAGCCTCTCTGGTCTCAACACTGTCTGATTTTGGATTTTTTTTTTTTTTCCAAAATCAGACTTGACACCAGAGAGGCTGAATACCGCACTGAGTCAATGCGGTCTTAGCCTCTCTGGTGTCAACACTGTGTCTGATTTTGGATTTTTTTTTTTTTTTCCAAAATCAGACTTGACACCAGAGAGGCTGAATACCGCACTGAGTCAATGCGGTCTTAGCCTCTCTGGTCTCAACACTCTGTCTGATTTTGGATTTATTTTAATTTTTTTCCAAAATCAGACTTGACACCAGAGAGGCTGAATACCGCACTGAGTCAATGCGGTCTTAGCCTCTCTGGTGTCAACACTCTGTCTGATTTTGGATTTTTTTTTTTTTTTTCCAAAATCAGACTTGACACCAGAGAGGCTGAATACCGCACTGAGTCAATGCGGTCTTAGCCTCTCTGGTGTCAACACTGTGTCTGATTTTGGATTTTTTTTTTTTTTTCCAAAATCAGACTTGACACCAGAGAGGCTGAATACCGCACTGAGTCAATGCGGTCTTAGCCTCTCTGGTGTCAACACTCTGTCTGATTTTGGATTTTTTTTTTTTTTTCCAAAATCAGACTTGACACCAGAGAGGCTGCATACCGCACTGAGTCAATGCGCTCTTAGCCTCTCTGGTCTCAACACTCTGTCTGATTTTGGATTTTTTTTTTTCCAAAATCAGACTACTTGACACCAGAGAGGCTGAATACCGCACTGAGTCAATGCGGTCTTAGCCTCTCTGGTCTCAACACTCTGTCTGATTTTGGATTTATTTTAATTTTTTTCCAAAATCAGACTTGACACCAGAGAGGCTGAATACCGCACTGAGTCAATGCGGTCTTAGCCTCTCTGGTCTCAACACTGTCTGATTTTGGATTTTTTTTTTTTTTCCAAAATCAGACTTGACACCAGAGAGGCTGAATACCGCACTGAGTCAATGCGGTCTTAGCCTCTCTGGTGTCAACACTCTGTCTGATTTTGGATTTTTTTTTTTTTTTTCCAAAATCAGACTTGACACCAGAGAGGCTGAATACCGCACTGAGTCAATGCGGTCTTAGCCTCTCTGGTGTCAACACTCTGTCTGATTTTGGATTTTTTTTTTTTTTTTTTCCAAAATCAGACTTGACACCAGAGAGGCTGAATACCGCACTGAGTCAATGCGGTCTTAGCCTCTCTGGTGTCAACACTCTGTCTGATTTTGGATTTTTTTTTTTTTTTTTTCCAAAATCAGACTTGACACCAGAGAGGCTGCATACCGCACTGAGTCAATGCGGTCTTAGCCTCTCTGGTCTCAACACTGTCTGATTTTGGATTTTTTTTTTTTTTCCAAAATCAGACTTGACACCAGAGAGGCTGAATACCGCACTGAGTCAATGCGGTCTTAGCCTCTCTGGTGTCAACACTCTGTCTGATTTTGGATTTTTTTTTTTTTTTTCCAAAATCAGACTTGACACCAGAGAGGCTGAATACCGCACTGAGTCAATGCGGTCTTAGCCTCTCTGGTGTCAACACTCTGTCTGATTTTGGATTTTTTTTTTTTTTTTTTCCAAAATCAGACTTGACACCAGAGAGGCTGAATACCGCACTGAGTCAATGCGGTCTTAGCCTCTCTGGTGTCAACACTCTGTCTGATTTTGGATTTTTTTTTTTTTTTTTTTCAAAATCAGACTTGACACCAGAGAGGCTGCATACCGCACTGAGTCAATGCGCTCTTAGCCTCTCTGGTCTCAACACTCTGTCTGATTTTGGATTTTTTTTTTTTTTTTCCAAAATCAGACTTGACACCAGAGAGGCTGAATACCGCACTGAGTCAATGCGGTCTTAGCCTCTCTGGTCTCAACACTGTCTGATTTTGGATTTTTTTTTTTTTTTCCAAAATCAGACTTGACACCAGAGAGGCTGAATACCGCACTGAGTCAATGCGGTCTTAGCCTCTCTGGTGTCAACACTCTGTCTGATTTTGGATTTTTTTTTTTTTTTTCCAAAATCAGACTTGACACCAGAGAGGCTGAATACCGCACTGAGTCAATGCGGTCTTAGCCTCTCTGGTGTCAACACTCTGTCTGATTTTGGATTTTTTTTTTTTTTTTCCAAAATCAGACTTGACACCAGAGAGGCTGAATACCGCACTGAGTCAATGCGGTCTTAGCCTCTCTGGTGTCAACACTGTGTCTGATTTTGGATTTTTTTTTTTTTTTTCCAAAATCAGACTTGACACCAGAGAGGCTGAATACCGCACTGAGTCAATGCGGTCTTAGCCTCTCTGGTCTCAACACTGTCTGATTTTGGATTTTTTTTTTTTTTCCAAAATCAGACTTGACACCAGAGAGGCTGCATACCGCACTGAGTCAATGCGCTCTTAGCCTCTCTGGTCTCAACACTGTGTCTGATTTTGGATTTTTTTTTTTTTTTTCCAAAATCAGACTTGACACCAGAGAGGCTGAATACCGCACTGAGTCAATGCGGTCTTAGCCTCTCTGGTCTCAACACTGTCTGATTTTGGATTTTTTTTTTTTTTCCAAAATCAGACTTGACACCAGAGAGGCTGAATACCGCACTGAGTCAATGCGGTATTAGCCTCTCTGGTGTCAACACTCTGTCTGATTTTGGATTTTTTTTTTTTTTTTCCAAAATCAGACTTGACACCAGAGAGGCTGAATACCGCACTGAGTCAATGCGGTCTTAGCCTCTCTGGTGTCAACACTCTGTCTGATTTTGGATTTTTTTTTTTTTTTTTTCCAAAATCAGACTTGACACCAGAGAGGCTGAATACCGCACTGAGTCAATGCGGTCTTAGCCTCTCTGGTGTCAACACTCTGTCTGATTTTGGATTTTTTTTTTTTTTTTTTCCAAAATCAGACTTGACACCAGAGAGGCTGCATACCGCACTGAGTCAATGCGCTCTTAGCCTCTCTGGTCTCAACACTCTGTCTGATTTTGGATTTTTTTTTTTTTTTTCCAAAATCAGACTTGACACCAGAGAGGCTGAATACCGCACTGAGTCAATGCGGTCTTAGCCTCTCTGGTCTCAACACTGTCTGATTTTGGATTTTTTTTTTTTTTCCAAAATCAGACTTGACACCAGAGAGGCTGAATACCGCACTGAGTCAATGCGGTCTTAGCCTCTCTGGTGTCAACACTCTGTCTGATTTTGGATTTTTTTTTTTTTTTTCCAAAATCAGACTTGACACCAGAGAGGCTGAATACCGCACTGAGTCAATGCGGTCTTAGCCTCTCTGGTGTCAACACTCTGTCTGATTTTGGATTTTTTTTTTTTTTTTCCAAAATCAGACTTGACACCAGAGAGGCTGAATACCGCACTGAGTCAATGCGGTCTTAGCCTCTCTGGTGTCAACACTGTGTCTGATTTTGGATTTTTTTTTTTTTTTCCAAAATCAGACTTGACACCAGAGAGGCTGAATACCGCACTGAGTCAATGCGGTCTTAGCCTCTCTGGTCTCAACACTGTCTGATTTTGGATTTTTTTTTTTTTTCCAAAATCAGACTTGACACCAGAGAGGCTGAATACCGCACTGAGTCAATGCGGTCTTAGCCTCTCTGGTGTCAACACTCTGTCTGATTTTGGATTTTTTTTTTTTTTTTTCCAAAATCAGACTTGACACCAGAGAGGCTGAATACCGCACTGAGTCAATGCGGTCTTAGCCTCTCTGGTCTCAACACTGTCTGATTTTGGATTTTTTTTTTTTTTCCAAAATCAGACTTGACACCAGAGAGGCTGAATACCGCACTGGGTCAATGCGGTCTTAGCCTCTCTGGTCTCAACACTTTCTGATTTTGGATTTTTTTTTTTTTTTTCCAAAATCAGACTTGACACCAGAGAGGCTGAATACCGCACTGAGTCAATGCGGTCTTAGCCTCTCTGGTGTCAACACTCTGTCTGATTTTGGATTTTTTTTTTTTTTTTTTCCAAAATCAGACTTGACACCAGAGAGGCTGAATACCGCACTGAGTCAATGCGGTCTTAGCCTCTCTGGTCTCAACACTGTCTGATTTTGGATTTTTTTTTTTTTTCCAAAATCAGACTTGACACCAGAGAGGCTGAATACCGCACTGAGTCAATGCGGTCTTAGCCTCTCTGGTGTCAACACTCTGTCTGATTTTGGATTTTTTTTTTTTTTTCCAAAATCAGACTTGACACCAGAGAGGCTGAATACCGCACTGAGTCAATGCGGTCTTAGCCTCTCTGGTCTCAACACTCTGTCTGATTTTGGATTTTTTTTTTTTTTTTTCCAAAATCAGACTTGACACCAGAGAGGCTGCATACCGCACTGAGTCAATGCGCTCTTAGCCTCTCTGGTCTCAACACTCTGTCTGATTTTGGATTTTTTTTTTTTTTTTCCAAAATCAGACTTGACACCAGAGAGGCTGAATACCGCACTGAGTCAATGCGGTCTTAGCCTCTCTGGTCTCAACACTGTCTGATTTTGGATTTTTTTTTTTTTTCCAAAATCAGACTTGACACCAGAGAGGCTGAATACCGCACTGAGTCAATGCGGTCTTAGCCTCTCTGGTGTCAACACTGTGTCTGATTTTGGATTTTTTTTTTTTTTTCCAAAATCAGACTTGACACCAGAGAGGCTGAATACCGCACTGAGTCAATGCGGTCTTAGCCTCTCTGGTGTCAACACTCTGTCTGATTTTGGATTTTTTTTTTTTTTTTCCAAAATCAGACTTGACACCAGAGAGGCTGAATACCGCACTGAGTCAATGCGGTCTTAGCCTCTCTGGTGTCAACACTCTGTCTGATTTTGGATTTTTTTTTTTTTTTTTCCAAAATCAGACTTGACACCAGAGAGGCTGCATACCGCACTGAGTCAATGCGCTCTTAGCCTCTCTGGTCTCAACACTCTGTCTGATTTTGGATTTTTTTTTTTTTTTTTTCCAAAATCAGACTTGACACCAGAGAGGCTGAATACCGCACTGAGTCAATGCGGTCTTAGCCTCTCTGGTCTCAACACTGTCTGATTTTGGATTTTTTTTTTTTTTCCAAAATCAGACTTGACACCAGAGAGGCTGAATACCGCACTGAGTCAATGCGGTCTTAGCCTCTCTGGTCTCAACACTCTGTCTGATTTTGGATTTTTTTTTTTTTTTTTCCAAAATCAGACTTGACACCAGAGAGGCTGAATACCGCACTGAGTCAATGCGGTCTTAGCCTCTCTGGTGTCAACACTCTGTCTGATTTTGGATTTTTTTTTTTTTTTTCCAAAATCAGACTTGACACCAGAGAGGCTGAATACCGCACTGAGTCAATGCGGTCTTAGCCTCTCTGGTGTCAACACTCTGTCTGATTTTGGATTTTTTTTTTTTTTTTTTCCAAAATCAGACTTGACACCAGAGAGGCTGCATACCGCACTGAGTCAATGCGCTCTTAGCCTCTCTGGTCTCAACACTCTGTCTGATTTTGGATTTTTTTTTTTTTTTTCCAAAATCAGACTTGACACCAGAGAGGCTGAATACCGCACTGAGTCAATGCGGTCTTAGCCTCTCTGGTCTCAACACTGTCTGATTTTGGATTTTTTTTTTTTTTCCAAAATCAGACTTGACACCAGAGAGGCTGAATACCGCACTGAGTCAATGCGGTCTTAGCCTCTCTGGTGTCAACACTGTGTCTGATTTTGGATTTTTTTTTTTTTTCCAAAATCAGACTTGACACCAGAGAGGCTGAATACCGCACTGAGTCAATGCGGTCTTAGCCTCTCTGGTGTCAACACTCTGTCTGATTTTGGATTATTTTATTTTTTTTCCAAAATCAGACTTGACACCAGAGAGGCTGAATACCGCACTGAGTCAATGCGGTCTTAGCCTCTCTGGTGTCAACACTCTGTCTGATTTTGGATTTTTTTTTTTTTTTTTTCCAAAATCAGACTTGACACCAGAGAGGCTGAATACCGCACTGAGTCAATGCGGTCTTAGCCTCTCTGGTGTCAACACTCTGTCTGATTTTGGATTTTTTTTTTTTTTTTCCAAAATCAGACTTGACACCAGAGAGGCTGAATACCGCACTGAGTCAATGCGGTCTTAGCCTCTCTGGTCTCAACACTCTGTCTGATTTTGGATTTTTTTTTTTTTTTTTCCAAAATCAGACTTGACACCAGAGAGGCTGCATACCGCACTGAGTCAATGCGCTCTTAGCCTCTCTGGTCTCAACACTCTGTCTGATTTTGGATTTTTTTTTTTCCAAAATCAGACTACTTGACACCAGAGAGGCTGAATACCGCACTGAGTCAATGCGGTCTTAGCCTCTCTGGTCTCAACACTCTGTCTGATTTTGGATTTTTTTTTTTTTTTTTTTTTCCAAAATCAGACTTGACACCAGAGAGGCTGAATACCGCACTGAGTCAATGCGGTCTTACCCTCTCTGGTCTCAACACTGTCTGATTTTGGATTTTTTTTTTTTTCCCAAAATCAGACTTGACACCAGAGAGGCTGAATACCGCACTGAGTCAATGCGGTCTTAGCCTCTCTGGTCTCAACACTCTGTCTGATTTTGGATTTTTTTTTTTTTTTTTTTTCCAAAATCAGACTTGACACCAGAGAGGCTGAATACCGCACTGAGTCAATGCGGTCTTAGCCTCTCTGGTCTCAACACTGTGTCTGATTTTGGATTTTTTTTTTTTTTTCCAAAATCAGACTTGACACCAGAGAGGCTGAATACCGCACTGAGTCAATGCGGTCTTAGCCTCTCTGGTGTCAACACTGTGTCTGATTTTGGATTTTTTTTTTTTTTTCCAAAATCAGACTTGACACCAGAGAGGCTGAATACCGCACTGAGTCAATGCGGTCTTAGCCTCTCTGGTGTCAACACTCTGTCTGATTTTGGATTTTTTTTTTTTTTTTCAAAAATCAGACTTGACACCAGAGAGGCTGAATACCGCACTGAGTCAATGCGGTCTTAGCCTCTCTGGTGTCAACACTCTGTCTGATTTTGGATTTTTTTTTTTTTTTTTTCCAAAATCAGACTTGACACCAGAGAGGCTGAATACCGCACTGAGTCAATGCGGTCTTAGCCTCTCTGGTGTCAACACTCTGTCTGATTTTGGATTTTTTTTTTTTTTTTCCAAAATCAGACTTGACACCAGAGAGGCTGAATACCGCACTGAGTCAATGCGGTCTTAGCCTCTCTGGTCTCAACACTCTGTCTGATTTTGGATTTTTTTTTTTTTTTTTCCAAAATCAGACTTGACACCAGAGAGGCTGAATACCGCACTGAGTCAATGCGGTCTTAGCCTCTCTGGTGTCAACACTCTGTCTGATTTTGGATTTTTTTTTTTTTTTTTTCCAAAATCAGACTTGACACCAGAGAGGCTGAATACCGCACTGAGTCAATGCGGTCTTAGCCTCTCTGGTGTCAACACTCTGTCTGATTTTGGATTTTTTTTTTTTTTTCCAAAATCAGACTTGACACCAGAGAGGCTGAATACCGCACTGAGTCAATGCGGTCTTAGCCTCTCTGGTCTCAACACTCTGTCTGATTTTGGATTTTTTTTTTTTCCAAAATCAGACTACTTGACACCAGAGAGGCTGAATACCGCACTGAGTCAATGCGGTCTTAGCCTCTCTGGTCTCAACACTCTGTCTGATTTTGGATTTTTTTTTTTTTTTTTTTTTCCAAAATCAGACTTGACACCAGAGAGGCTGAATACCGCACTGAGTCAATGCGGTCTTAGCCTCTCTGGTCTCAACACTGTCTGATTTTGGATTTTTTTTTTTTTTCCAAAATCAGACTTGACACCAGAGAGGCTGAATACCGCACTGAGTCAATGCGGTCTTAGCCTCTCTGGTGTCAACACTGTGTCTGATTTTGGATTTTTTTTTTTTTTTCCAAAATCAGACTTGACACCAGAGAGGCTGAATACCGCACTGAGTCAATGCGGTCTTAGCCTCTCTGGTGTCAACACTCTGTCTGATTTTGGATTTTTTTTTTTTTTTTCCAAAATCAGACTTGACACCAGAGAGGCTGAATACCGCACTGAGTCAATGCGGTCTTAGCCTCTCTGGTGTCAACACTCTGTCTGATTTTGGATTTTTTTTTTTTTTTTTCCAAAATCAGACTTGACACCAGAGAGGCTGAATACCGCACTGAGTCAATGCGGTCTTAGCCTCTCTGGTGTCAACACTCTGTCTGATTTTGGATTTTTTTTTTTTTTTCCAAAATCAGACTTGACACCAGAGAGGCTGAATACCGCACTGAGTCAATGCGGTCTTAGCCTCTCTGGTGTCAACACTCTGTCTGATTTTGGATTTTTTTTTTTTTTTCCAAAATCAGACTTGACACCAGAGAGGCTGAATACCGCACTGAGTCAATGCGGTCTTAGCCTCTCTGGTCTCAACACTCTGTCTGATTTTGGATTTTTTTTTTTTTTTTTCCAAAATCAGACTTGACACCAGAGAGGCTGCATACCGCACTGAGTCAATGCGCTCTTAGCCTCTCTGGTCTCAACACTCTGTCTGATTTTGGATTTTTTTTTTTTTTTTCCAAAATCAGACTTGACACCAGAGAGGCTGAATACCGCACTGAGTCAATGCGGTCTTAGCCTCTCTGGTCTCAACACTGTCTGATTTTGGATTTTTTTTTTTTTTCCAAAATCAGACTTGACACCAGAGAGGCTGAATACCGCACTGAGTCAATGCGGTCTTAGCCTCTCTGGTCTCAACACTCTGTCTGATTTTGGATTTTTTTTTTTTTTTTCCAAAATCAGACTTGACACCAGAGAGGCTGCATACCGCACTGAGTCAATGCGCTCTTAGCCTCTCTGGTCTCAACACTCTGTCTGATTTTGGATTTTTTTTTTTTTTTTCCAAAATCAGACTTGACACCAGAGAGGCTGAATACCGCACTGAGTCAATGCGGTCTTAGCCTCTCTGGTCTCAACACTGTCTGATTTTGGATTTTTTTTTTTTTTCCAAAATCAGACTTGACACCAGAGAGGCTGAATACCGCACTGAGTCAATGCGGTCTTAGCCTCTCTGGTGTCAACACTGTGTCTGATTTTGGATTTTTTTTTTTTTTTCCAAAATCAGACTTGACACCAGAGAGGCTGAATACCGCACTGAGTCAATGCGGTCTTAGCCTCTCTGGTGTCAACACTCTGTCTGATTTTGGATTTTTTTTTTTTTTTTTCCAAAATCAGACTTGACACCAGAGAGGCTGAATACCGCACTGAGTCAATGCGGTCTTAGCCTCTCTGGTGTCAACACTCTGTCTGATTTTGGATTTTTTTTTTTCTTTTTTCCAAAATCAGACTTGACACCAGAGAGGCTGCATACCGCACTGAGTCAATGCGCTCTTAGCCTCTCTGGTCTTAACACTCTGTCTGATTTTGGATTTTTTTTTTTTTTTTTTCCAAAATCAGACTTGACACCAGAGAGGCTGAATACCGCACTGAGTCAATGCGGTCTTAGCCTCTCTGGTCTCAACACTGTCTGATTTTGGATTTTTTTTTTTTTTCCAAAATCAGACTTGACACCAGAGAGGCTGAATACCGCACTGAGTCAATGCGGTCTTAGCCTCTCTGGTCTCAACACTCTGTCTGATTTTGGATTTTTTTTTTTTTTTTTCCAAAATCAGACTTGACACCAGAGAGGCTGAATACCGCACTGAGTCAATGCGGTCTTAGCCTCTCTGGTGTCAACACTCTGTCTGATTTTGGATTTTTTTTTTTTTTTTCCAAAATCAGACTTGACACCAGAGAGGCTGAATACCGCACTGAGTCAATGCGGTCTTAGCCTCTCTGGTGTCAACACTCTGTCTGATTTTGGATTTTTTTTTTTTTTTTTTCCAAAATCAGACTTGACACCAGAGAGGCTGAATACCGCACTGAGTCAATGCGGTCTTAGCCTCTCTGGTGTCAACACTCTGTCTGATTTTGGATTTTTTTTTTTTTTTCCAAAATCAGACTTGACACCAGAGAGGCTGAATACCGCACTGAGTCAATGCGGTCTTAGCCTCTCTGGTGTCAACACTCTGTCTGATTTTGGATTTTTTTTTTTTTTTTCCAAAATCAGACTTGACACCAGAGAGGCTGAATACCGCACTGAGTCAATGCGGTCTTAGCCTCTCTGGTCTCAACACTCTGTCTGATTTTGGATTTTTTTTTTTTTTTTTCCAAAATCAGACTTGACACCAGAGAGGCTGCATACCGCACTGAGTCAATGCGCTCTTAGCCTCTCTGGTCTCAACACTCTGTCTGATTTTGGATTTTTTTTTTTTTTTTTCCAAAATCAGACTTGACACCAGAGAGGCTGAATACCGCACTGAGTCAATGCGGTCTTAGCCTCTCTGGTCTCAACACTGTCTGATTTTGGATTTTTTTTTTTTTTCCAAAATCAGACTTGACACCAGAGAGGCTGAATACCGCACTGAGTCAATGCGGTCTTAGCCTCTCTGGTGTCAACACTGTGTCTGATTTTGGATTTTTTTTTTTTTTTCCAAAATCAGACTTGACACCAGAGAGGCTGAATACCGCACTGAGTCAATGCGGTCTTAGCCTCTCTGGTGTCAACACTCTGTCTGATTTTGGATTTTTTTTTTTTTTTCCAAAATCAGACTTGACACCAGAGAGGCTGAATACCGCACTGAGTCAATGCGGTCTTAGCCTCTCTGGTGTCAACACTCTGTCTGATTTTGGATTTTTTTTTTTTTTTTTTCCAAAATCAGACTTGACACCAGAGAGGCTGCATACCGCACTGAGTCAATGCGCTCTTAGCCTCTCTGGTCTCAACACTCTGTCTGATTTTGGATTTTTTTTTTTTTTTTTCCAAAATCAGACTTGACACCAGAGAGGCTGAATACCGCACTGAGTCAATGCGGTCTTAGCCTCTCTGGTCTCAACACTGTCTGATTTTGGATTTTTTTTTTTTTTCCAAAATCAGACTTGACACCAGAGAGGCTGAATACCGCACTGAGTCAATGCGGTCTTAGCCTCTCTGGTGTCAACACTGTGTCTGATTTTGGATTTTTTTTTTTTTTTCCAAAATCAGACTTGACACCAGAGAGGCTGAATACCGCACTGAGTCAATGCGGTCTTAGCCTCTCTGGTGTCAACACTCTGTCTGATTTTGGATTTTTTTTTTTTTTTCCAAAATCAGACTTGACACCAGAGAGGCTGAATACCGCACTGAGTCAATGCGGTCTTAGCCTCTCTGGTCTCAACACTCTGTCTGATTTTGGATTTTTTTTTTTTTTTTTCCAAAATCAGACTTGACACCAGAGAGGCTGAATACCGCACTGAGTCAATGCGGTCTTAGCCTCTCTGGTGTCAACACTCTGTCTGATTTTGGATTTTTTTTTTTTTTTTCCAAAATCAGACTTGACACCAGAGAGGCTGAATACCGCACTGAGTCAATGCGGTCTTAGCCTCTCTGGTGTCAACACTCTGTCTGATTTTGGATTTTTTTTTTTTTTTTTTCCAAAATCAGACTTGACACCAGAGAGGCTGCATACCGCACTGAGTCAATGCGCTCTTAGCCTCTCTGGTCTCAACACTCTGTCTGATTTTGGATTTTTTTTTTTTTTTTCCAAAATCAGACTTGACACCAGAGAGGCTGAATACCGCACTGAGTCAATGCGGTCTTAGCCTCTCTGGTCTCAACACTGTCTGATTTTGGATTTTTTTTTTTTTTCCAAAATCAGACTTGACACCAGAGAGGCTGAATACCGCACTGAGTCAATGCGGTCTTAGCCTCTCTGGTGTCAACACTGTGTCTGATTTTGGATTTTTTTTTTTTTTTCCAAAATCAGACTTGACACCAGAGAGGCTGAATACCGCACTGAGTCAATGCGGTCTTAGCCTCTCTGGTGTCAACACTCTGTCTGATTTTGGATTTTTTTTTTTTTTTTCCAAAATCAGACTTGACACCAGAGAGGCTGAATACCGCACTGAGTCAATGCGGTCTTAGCCTCTCTGGTGTCAACACTCTGTCTGATTTTGGATTTTTTTTTTTTTTTTTCCAAAATCAGACTTGACACCAGAGAGGCTGAATACCGCACTGAGTCAATGCGGTCTTAGCCTCTCTGGTGTCAACACTCTGTCTGATTTTGGATTTTTTTTTTTTTTTCCAAAATCAGACTTGACACCAGAGAGGCTGAATACCGCACTGAGTCAATGCGGTCTTAGCCTCTCTGGTCTCAACACTCTGTCTGATTTTGGATTTTTTTTTTTTTTTTTTCCAAAATCAGACTTGACACCAGAGAGGCTGCATACCGCACTGAGTCAATGCGCTCTTAGCCTCTCTGGTCTCAACACTCTGTCAGATTTTGGATTTTTTTTTTTTCCAAAATCAGACTACTTGACACCAGAGAGGCTGAATACCGCACTGAGTCAATGCGGTCTTAGCCTCTCTGGTCTCAACACTCTGTCTGATTTTGGATTTTTTTTTTTTTTTTTTTTCCAAAATCAGACTTGACACCAGAGAGGCTGAATACCGCACTGAGTCAATGCGGTCTTAGCCTCTCTGGTCTCAACACTGTCTGATTTTGGATTTTTTTTTTTTTTCCAAAATCAGACTTGACACCAGAGAGGCTGAATACCGCACTGAGTCAATGCTGTCTTAGCCTCTCTGGTGTCAACACTGTGTCTGATTTTGGATTTTTTTTTTTTTTTCCAAAATCAGACTTGACACCAGAGAGGCTGAATACCGCACTGAGTCAATGCGGTCTTAGCCTCTCTGGTCTCAACACTCTGTCTGATTTTGGATTTATTTTAATTTTTTTCCAAAATCAGACTTGACACCAGAGAGGCTGAATACCGCACTGAGTCAATGCGGTCTTAGCCTCTCTGGTGTCAACACTCTGTCTGATTTTGGATTTTTTTTTTTTTTTTCCAAAATCAGACTTGACACCAGAGAGGCTGAATACCGCACTGAGTCAATGCGGTCTTAGCCTCTCTGGTGTCAACACTCTGTCTGATTTTGGATTTATTTTTTTTATTTTTTTCCAAAATCAGACTTGACACCAGAGAGGCTGCATACCGCACTGAGTCAATGCGCTCTTAGCCTCTCTGGTCTCAACACTCTGTCTGATTTTGGATTTTTTTTTTTTTTTTCCAAAATCAGACTTGACACCAGAGAGGCTGCATACTGCACTGAGTCAATGCGCTCTTAGCCTCTCTGGTCTCAACACTCTGTCTGATTTTGGATTTTTTTTTTTTTTTTTCCAAAATCAGACTTGACACCAGAGAGGCTGAATACCGCACTGAGTCAATGCGGTCTTAGCCTCTCTGGTCTCAACACTGTCTGATTTTGGATTTTTTTTTTTTTTCCAAAATCAGACTTGACACCAGAGAGGCTGAATACCGCACTGAGTCAATGCGGTCTTAGCCTCTCTGGTGTCAACACTGTGTCTGATTTTGGATTTTTTTTTTTTTTTCCAAAATCAGACTTGACACCAGAGAGGCTGAATACCGCACTGAGTCAATGCGGTCTTAGCCTCTCTGGTCTCAACACTCTGTCTGATTTTGGATTTATTTTAATTTTTTTCCAAAATCAGACTTGACACCAGAGAGGCTGAATACCGCACTGAGTCAATGCGGTCTTAGCCTCTCTGGTGTCAACACTCTGTCTGATTTTGGATTTTTTTTTTTTTTTTCCAAAATCAGACTTGACACCAGAGAGGCTGAATACCGCACTGAGTCAATGCGGTCTTAGCCTCTCTGGTGTCAACACTCTGTCTGATTTTGGATTTATTTTTTTTATTTTTTTCCAAAATCAGACTTGACACCAGAGAGGCTGCATACCGCACTGAGTCAATGCGCTCTTAGCCTCTCTGGTCTCAACACTCTGTCTGATTTTGGATTTTTTTTTTTTTTTTCCAAAATCAGACTTGACACCAGAGAGGCTGAATACCGCACTGAGTCAATGCGGTCTTAGCCTCTCTGGTCTCAACACTGTCTGATTTTGGATTTTTTTTTTTTTTCCAAAATCAGACTTGACACCAGAGAGGCTGAATACCGCACTGAGTCAATGCGGTCTTAGCCTCTCTGGTGTCAACACTGTGTCTGATTTTGGATTTTTTTTTTTTTTTCCAAAATCAGACTTGACACCAGAGAGGCTGAATACCGCACTGAGTCAATGCGGTCTTAGCCTCTCTGGTGTCAACACTCTGTCTGATTTTGGATTTTTTTTTTTTTTTTTTCCAAAATCAGACTTGACACCAGAGAGGCTGAATACCGCACTGAGTCAATGCGGTCTTAGCCTCTCTGGTGTCAACACTCTGTCTGATTTTGGATTTTTTTTTTTTTTTTTTCCAAAATCAGACTTGACACCAGAGAGGCTGAATACCGCACTGAGTCAATGCGGTCTTAGCCTCTCTGGTGTCAACACTCTGTCTGATTTTGGATTTTTTTTTTTTTTTTTCCAAAATCAGACTTGACACCAGAGAGGCTGCATACCGCACTGAGTCAATGCGCTCTTAGCCTCTCTGGTCTCAACACTCTGTCTGATTTTGGATTTTTTTTTTTTTTTTCCAAAATCAGACTTGACACCAGAGAGGCTGAATACCGCACTGAGTCAATGCGGTCTTAGCCTCTCTGGTCTCAACACTGTCTGATTTTGGATTTTTTTTTTTTTTCCAAAATCAGACTTGACACCAGAGAGGCTGAATACCGCACTGAGTCAATGCGGTCTTAGCCTCTCTGGTGTCAACACTGTGTCTGATTTTGGATTTATTTATTTTTTTCCAAAATCAGACTTGACACCAGAGAGGCTGAATACCGCACTGAGTCAATGCGGTCTTAGCCTCTCTGGTCTCAACACTCTGTCTGATTTTGGATTTATTTTAATTTTTTTCCAAAATCAGACTTGACACCAGAGAGGCTGAATACCGCACTGAGTCAATGCGGTCTTAGCCTCTCTGGTGTCAACACTCTGTCTGATTTTGGATTTTTTTTTTTTTTTTCCAAAATCAGACTTGACACCAGAGAGGCTGAATACCGCACTGAGTCAATGCGGTCTTAGCCTCTCTGGTGTCAACACTCTGTCTGATTTTGGATTTATTTTTTTTATTTTTTTCCAAAATCAGACTTGACACCAGAGAGGCTGCATACCGCACTGAGTCAATGCGCTCTTAGCCTCTCTGGTCTCAACACTCTGTCTGATTTTGGATTTTTTTTTTTTTTTTCCAAAATCAGACTTGACACCAGAGAGGCTGAATACCGCACTGAGTCAATGCGGTCTTAGCCTCTCTGGTCTCAACACTGTCTGATTTTGGATTTTTTTTTTTTTTCCAAAATCAGACTTGACACCAGAGAGGCTGAATACCGCACTGAGTCAATGCGGTCTTAGCCTCTCTGGTGTCAACACTGTGTCTGATTTTGGATTTTTTTTTTTTTTTCCAAAATCAGACTTGACACCAGAGAGGCTGAATACCGCACTGAGTCAATGCGGTCTTAGCCTCTCTGGTGTCAACACTCTGTCTGATTTTGGATTTTTTTTTTTTTTTTTTCCAAAATCAGACTTGACACCAGAGAGGCTGAATACCGCACTGAGTCAATGCGGTCTTAGCCTCTCTGGTGTCAACACTCTGTCTGATTTTGGATTTTTTTTTTTTTTTTTCCAAAATCAGACTTGACACCAGAGAGGCTGAATACCGCACTGAGTCAATGCGGTCTTAGCCTCTCTGGTGTCAACACTCTGTCTGATTTTGGATTTTTTTTTTTTTTTTTTCCAAAATCAGACTTGACACCAGAGAGGCTGCATACCGCACTGAGTCAATGCGCTCTTAGCCTCTCTGGTCTCAACACTCTGTCTGATTTTGGATTTTTTTTTTTTTTTTTCCAAAATCAGACTTGACACCAGAGAGGCTGAATACCGCACTGAGTCAATGCGGTCTTAGCCTCTCTGGTCTCAACACTGTCTGATTTTGGATTTTTTTTTTTTTTTCCAAAATCAGACTTGACACCAGAGAGGCTGAATACCGCACTGAGTCAATGCGGTCTTAGCCTCTCTGGTGTCAACACTGTGTCTGATTTTGGATTTTTTTTTTTTTTTCCAAAATCAGACTTGACACCAGAGAGGCTGAATACCGCACTGAGTCAATGCGGTCTTAGCCTCTCTGGTGTCAACACTCTGTCTGATTTTGGATTTTTTTTTTTTTTTTTCCAAAATCAGACTTGACACCAGAGAGGCTGAATACCGCACTGAGTCAATGCGGTCTTAGCCTCTCTGGTGTCAACACTCTGTCTGATTTTGGATTTTTTTTTTTTTTTTTCCAAAATCAGACTTGACACCAGAGAGGCTGAATACCGCACTGAGTCAATGCGGTCTTAGCCTCTCTGGTGTCAACACTCTGTCTGATTTTGGATTTTTTTTTTTTTTTTCCAAAATCAGACTTGACACCAGAGAGGCTGAATACCGCACTGAGTCAATGCGGTCTTAGCCTCTCTGGTGTCAACACTGTGTCTGATTTTGGATTTTTTTTTTTTTTTTCCAAAATCAGACTTGACACCAGAGAGGCTGAATACCGCACTGAGTCAATGCGGTCTTAGCCTCTCTGGTGTCAACACTCTGTCTGATTTTGGATTTTTTTTTTTTTTTTTTCCAAAATCAGACTTGACACCAGAGAGGCTGAATACCGCACTGAGTCAATGCGGTCTTAGCCTCTCTGGTGTCAACACTCTGTCTGATTTTGGATTTTTTTTTTTTTTTTTTCCAAAATCAGACTTGACACCAGAGAGGCTGAATACCGCACTGAGTCAATGCGGTCTTAGCCTCTCTGGTGTCAACACTCTGTCTGATTTTGGATTTTTTTTTTTTTTTTTCCAAAATCAGACTTGACACCAGAGAGGCTGCATACCGCACTGAGTCAATGCGCTCTTAGCCTCTCTGGTCTCAACACTCTGTCTGATTTTGGATTTTTTTTTTTTTTTTTTCCAAAATCAGACTTGACACCAGAGAGGCTGAATACCGCACTGAGTCAATGCGGTCTTAGCCTCTCTGGTCTCAACACTGTCTGATTTTGGATTTTTTTTTTTTTTTCCAAAATCAGACTTGACACCAGAGAGGCTGAATACCGCACTGAGTCAATGCGGTCTTAGCCTCTCTGGTGTCAACACTGTGTCTGATTTTGGATTTATTTATTTTTTTCCAAAATCAGACTTGACACCAGAGAGGCTGAATACCGCACTGAGTCAATGCGGTCTTAGCCTCTCTGGTCTCAACACTCTGTCTGATTTTGGATTTATTTTAATTTTTTTCCAAAATCAGACTTGACACCAGAGAGGCTGAATACCGCACTGAGTCAATGCGGTCTTAGCCTCTCTGGTGTCAACACTCTGTCTGATTTTGGATTTTTTTTTTTTTTTTCCAAAATCAGACTTGACACCAGAGAGGCTGAATACCGCACTGAGTCAATGCGGTCTTAGCCTCTCTGGTGTCAACACTCTGTCTGATTTTGGATTTTTTTTTTTTTTTTTTCCAAAATCAGACTTGACACCAGAGAGGCTGCATACCGCACTGAGTCAATGCGCTCTTAGCCTCTCTGGTCTCAACACTCTGTCTGATTTTGGATTTTTTTTTTTTTTTTTTCCAAAATCAGACTTGACACCAGAGAGGCTGAATACCGCACTGAGTCAATGCGGTCTTAGCCTCTCTGGTCTCAACACTGTCTGATTTTGGATTTTTTTTTTTTTTCCAAAATCAGACTTGACACCAGAGAGGCTGAATACCGCACTGAGTCAATGCGGTCTTAGCCTCTCTGGTGTCAACACTGTGTCTGATTTTGGATTTTTTTTTTTTTTTTCCAAAATCAGACTTGACACCAGAGAGGCTGAATACCGCACTGAGTCAATGCGGTCTTAGCCTCTCTGGTGTCAACACTCTGTCTGATTTTGGATTTTTTTTTTTTTTTTTCCAAAATCAGACTTGACACCAGAGAGGCTGAATACCGCACTGAGTCAATGCGGTCTTAGCCTCTCTGGTGTCAACACTCTGTCTGATTTTGGATTTTTTTTTTTTTTTTTTCCAAAATCAGACTTGACACCAGAGAGGCTGAATACCGCACTGAGTCAATGCGGTCTTAGCCTCTCTGGTGTCAACACTCTGTCTGATTTTGGATTTTTTTTTTTTTTTCCAAAATCAGACTTGACACCAGAGAGGCTGAATACCGCACTGAGTCAATGCGGTCTTAGCCTCTCTGGTCTCAACACTCTGTCTGATTTTGGATTTTTTTTTTTTTTTTCCAAAATCAGACTTGACACCAGAGAGGCTGCATACCGCACTGAGTCAATGCGCTCTTAGCCTCTCTGGTCTCAACACTCTGTCTGATTTTGGATTTTTTTTTTTTTTTTCCAAAATCAGACTTGACACCAGAGAGGCTGAATACCGCACTGAGTCAATGCGGTCTTAGCCTCTCTGGTCTCAACACTGTCTGATTTTGGATTTTTTTTTTTTTTCCAAAATCAGACTTGACACCAGAGAGGCTGAATACCGCACTGAGTCAATGCGGTCTTAGCCTCTCTGGTGTCAACACTGTGTCTGATTTTGGATTTTTTTTTTTTTTTCCAAAATCAGACTTGACACCAGAGAGGCTGAATACCGCACTGAGTCAATGCGGTCTTAGCCTCTCTGGTGTCAACACTCTGTCTGATTTTGGATTTTTTTTTTTTTTTTTCCAAAATCAGACTTGACACCAGAGAGGCTGAATACCGCACTGAGTCAATGCGGTCTTAGCCTCTCTGGTGTCAACACTCTGTCTGATTTTGGATTTTTTTTTTTTTTTTTCCAAAATCAGACTTGACACCAGAGAGGCTGAATACCGCACTGAGTCAATGCGGTCTTAGCCTCTCTGGCTTTCAACACTCTGTCTGATTTTGGATTTTTTTTTTTTTTTCCAAAATCAGACTTGACACCAGAGAGGCTGAATACCGCACTGAGTCAATGCGGTCTTAGCCTCTCTGGTGTCAACACTCTGTCTGATTTTGGATTTTTTTTTTTTTTTTCCAAAATCAGACTTGACACCAGAGAGGCTGAATACCGCACTGAGTCAATGCGGTCTTAGCCTCTCTGGTCTCAACACTCTGTCTGATTTTGGATTTTTTTTTTTTTTTTCCAAAATCAGACTTGACACCAGAGAGGCTGCATACCGCACTGAGTCAATGCGCTCTTAGCCTCTCTGGTCTCAACACTCTGTCTGATTTGGATTTTTTTTTTTTTTTCCAAAATCAGACTTGACACCAGAGAGGCTGAATACCGCACTGAGTCAATGCGGTCTTAGCCTCTCTGGTCTCAACACTGTCTGATTTTGGATTTTTTTTTTTTTTCCAAAATCAGACTTGACACCAGAGAGGCTGAATACCGCACTGAGTCAATGCGGTCTTAGCCTCTCTGGTGTCAACACTCTGTCTGATTTTGGATTTTTTTTTTTTTTTTTCCAAAATCAGACTTGACACCAGAGAGGCTGAATACCGCACTGAGTCAATGCGGTCTTAGCCTCTCTGGTGTCAACACTCTGTCTGATTTTGGATTTTTTTTTTTTTTCCAAAATCAGACTTGACACCAGAGAGGCTGAATACCGCACTGAGTCAATGCGGTCTTAGCCTCTCTGGTCTCAACACTCTGTCTGATTTTGGATTTTTTTTTTTTTTTTCCAAAATCAGACTTGACACCAGAGAGGCTGCATACCGCACTGAGTCAATGCGCTCTTAGCCTCTCTGGTCTCAACACTCTGTCTGATTTGGATTTTTTTTTTTTTTTCCAAAATCAGACTTGACACCAGAGAGGCTGAATACCGCACTGAGTCAATGCGGTCTTAGCCTCTCTGTCTCAACACTGTCTGATTTTGGATTTTTTTTTTTTTTCCAAAATCAGACTTGACACCAGAGAGGCTGAATACCGCACTGAGTCAATGCGGTCTTAGCCTCTCTGGTGTCAACACTGTGTCTGATTTTGGATTTTTTTTTTTTTTTTCCAAATCAGACTTGACACCAGAGAGGCTGAATACCGCACTGAGTCAATGCGGTCTTAGCCTCTCTGGT